>NC_090269.1:333910461-334010461 GCF_040414725.1 Anabrus simplex
TATTTTGGAACATTTAAGCCCAGATTACATTAATATTACTCAAAGGCGTTAAAGTTTAAATTGAGCACCACGTCACTGCTGTCGAGTATGCACACACTTTGATTAAGCACATTTTAAATTTTCCATTTTACACTGACGCCAACTATTCCATGTGACTGTTGTGCTGAAAGTTCAACACTTCTCACATTTTCAATACTTGCATGGATTTCTAAGCTAGCAGTTTCTAAAAGAGTAATTGCACTCAATATAATTCCAAAGTTCGACTTAATATATGCCAGACTTTCTGACAAACTGTAGGAAAACATTTCCTGTGCAATCTTGATAGAAGCGGCAGAGTATTCCACTTGTATTAAGTACAGATGTGATACGAAAAAGCAGTTTTGTGAATACTAGTTCTCATTTGGAAATTTGACGATGATTTTGCACAGCTACAGCTGTTGTAAAACCGCCGAAATATGACGTTCCTACTAAAATAACTCAAAATATGACCTTAAGACAAAAAATAGCCAAAATATGCATTTTTATGACAGATAAAACTCACTTAATTGTGACGATAATCACCTGATTTGCACCAAAATCCAATCAAGTAATAAAATGGAGACAAAGAAAAAATATGACTTTTCCTAAACATCCGAGCCCTATTCAGAACATAGGGTGCATGTAGGGGCAAAAGATCTTTCTAGGTCGACGCTCCGAACAAATAGCATTTTTTTTAAATAAAAAAAAACTTTTGAAAAAGTGGAAGTGTAAATAAACCATGTAGATGTATTAAACTAGCCCATCTTTCCCGCAGGTTGTGTATTAAAGCGAACTGGACTCGCATATAGTCTCCCATGGTTTGCATAGTAGAGCATACTTGACTTTCAAACCATCTTCCTCTGCCATCTGTCAGCTAAACATAGAACTTCTTGGAATCAGTGAATTCCCTATGATTCCTAGATACAAGTGACTTGCACAGAATTCTAAAATAAAGTGTTTTTATACATTTTCTTAGATAAAACAGACAGCTGACTGAATGTAAACACATTGCAGCAACATGGGTGCAAATGAGTCGTCCAGTTGCAGAACTCATTATGTGCAAACAAATTTTTCAGGAAGCCAAAAAGCTGTCATTTGTTATTTAACAAAGATAGGAGTTTGACATTTTTTTATTAAAGAGTAAGCATTCATCTTCGTCATACCAAATAATCTCCACAAAATATAACTTATAAAACCCATGTTATTTGCAAAAACCATTTGGACATAACGAGTTTTGCAGCAGTTTTTTTTTTTTTTTTTTTTTTTTTTTTTTAGATAAAAGGTATGTGCAGCAGTATATGCAATAGAATGATCAGATATTTGGTGAACATGTTTTATTAGCTACGTTTGAAAGTATTACACCATGAAAACAGCATGAATGGAAATAATTTTAAGGTTAGGACATAATGTTTTGATATCTAATCCCCGCTCTTTGATTTTATGACTTCATCAAGAAATCATCATTCATTCAAAACATTGTATTAGTTCTTTAACATTTCGCACAGTCATATTAACAATCCGTTATTCTCCTCAACAAAATCTCCCACATCAATATCATAGTCTGGCATTTCACTGTTTAAAGTTTGCCGCTGGTCAAACAGTGTCTTGTATAACATGAAGTCATCGTTTCTTATCCACTTTTTCAGGTAATGTTTGGTCAGCAGTGTGTTCAGGTCGTTGAGCTTTTCTTTCTTAAGAGGAACCCCTTCCTCCACTGGTACTGGCATAACAGCAGAGAAGGGTTTCCCATGCTTCAATATGCTTTTCGCTTCCACCACAATCACTGTTATAGTTTACACCTCTTATCACACAGTTGCCTAATTTTGTTCGTGTAAGTGTGATCCTCTTACAAGGTTCTGGGACATAACAAGCTGTGCTGCATAACACATGCTGGACATAACGACTTCTGCAGCAGTTCCAGTTATTTGTCACCTTTAAACGTATGGATTAAATAGATTTCTCACATATTACATTACTGGATTGTGTATTTTGATGAGCTGCATACAATGGGGGTGATAACTCATTTTGAGAAAAAATGGACATAACGGGTTTCGCAACTGGACGACTCATATAGCCATTTGAGTGAAGAGGATATTTGTTACAAATTAGGTCAATATGTTGATGAATGCAATGATAGTGAGTTTGAAATTGATAGGGATGGTGATAAAAGTAAGGTGGGAAGCAGTTGGGACGGAAGAAGAACCCGAAGGAAATCGAAATTTATTGCACGGGACCCAGGAGATGCTCCTTAAGGTACTGTCCTGTTTTAAAATATTAAACCTACTTGGACAAATCATACTTATCAGTTTCAATCCTCCAGTTAATTCTGTTTCGGACTATGGACCTGTATGTAATTTTCCAACTAGTGCCAATTTTTCTTCCAATAAGAACGAGTCGGCTCGACGGGTACGCAATGCATTTGTTCAGCAATTTCCTGGCGAAGTGCCACCTTCATGAGTACAGATTCATGTAATTGTAAATAAATTTGAAACTACTGGTTCTGTGCTCAATAAACAACAGTTTAACAGAGTTTTATCATACAAACAGTTTTAACAGAGGAAAAGTTAGATGACATTGCTGCGAATCTTGAATGGCCACCGAATAAATCGTTTGCAAAATTGGTATAACAAGTAGGAGTTTTGGTTTCTTCTACACACAAGGCTACAATGCTGTTACACATCAAACCGTACAGGTTTACACAGGCCCATTGTTTAAAACCTGCTGATCCAGCCACAAGAGTGAGATATTGTGAGTGGTATCTTGCATCATTGACTGATCGTTTATTCGATCCTCAGCTTGCGTTCTTTTTGAATGAGGCCTGGTTCATCTTAATGGTCGTGTGAACTGTCATAACTCTTGCTATTGGTGTGCAGAAAATCCTAATGGTCTTCATGAAGTCCCTCATTACGAAGGATGACACTTCGAGGATCTTTTATATATTCTGTATCTACCTTGCCCAGAGTTGTGTGATATCACTAGTCCCATGGCCATCAAATTTCCTGGGGATATTAATTCTTTCTACTGCGCTCTTTGGGTGATAGTACTGGGATCTTGTAAAATGGACATGAATCGCTATCGATGTTCATGTTAGTCCATTTTATTACACCTAAGCTGTATGTGACGACAGGTATGGCTTACGTATTCACAGCTAAACTGAGGTTGTGTGCATTCAGGAAAGCCTTCGTGATTGACTCCAGTCTTCTCATAGATTAATTTTGCAACTTCTCTTTAATGTTTGCTGAACTCCAGTGTACTTGTACATCTCATCAGACTCCAGAGAGCAAACAATTTCATGCTCTGAGTCAGTTTTACTTTTGACTCCAAATTCCATACAGATGTCTCATGATTCTCAAAAGCTCCTTTAGTCTGGTTTTGCAGGATGCATCATGTTTATTGTCATCCATATATCCCAGATGTATGATCTGATACCTTTCTCTGTTTCCAACACCGCCTTTGATTTCAAAATCCATTTCAGTCAAATTTTGAAGTGTTGGGACAGGGTTTAACGCCTAACAAAACTATATAGGACTTATGGTGTCCCCTTGACGAAAGTGTAATAGACTGATATAACTGGAAAACAATATTCTTTAACCCATGGGTAAATAATGCCAATATCAAGCTAAAATGATTATTATTATTCTTATGATTAGGATTATTATTATTATGACTTGTGAGGTATGGAGGTGTTTACATCTACTTATTATTATTATTATTATTATTATTATTATTATTATTATTATTATTATTATTATTATTATTATTTACGTAGTCGAGTGATCGCATTGTTTGTGAGGTTATGTCACGAAACGTGCTGTAGGTATATATATATTTAGTATATGAGTTTAATTAGTGTAAGAAACTGTAATCTATATATATAAAATAACTTGTCCTGACTGACTGATTCATCATCACCGAGCCAAAACTACTGGACATAAAGAAATAAAATTTTGGGGATACATTCATATTAACATGTAGGTGCTCACTAAGGGAGGATTTTCGGATATTCCGTCACTAAGGGGGTGAAAATGGGGTGAATTTTTAAACTGAGGATATCTACATCTCAAAAACTTAAAAGTTTACAGGCGTAAAAATTGGTATTTGGAATCTCCTTTAAAAATAAAGAAACACGTGTTTGGTGGGGAATCAACTTGGTAGGCGGCGGGGAAGGATAAAAATGGAGATGAATTCCTTTTACGAGGATACATATATCTCAAAAACTGAAGATGTTACAGTCGTGATAATTGGTATTTGGAAGCTCTTTTAAAGAAACGGTTACTGTTTGTTTTTGGAAAATTCACTTGAGTGAGGAGTGTGAAAGGAAGTAAAAAGATTGAATTCTTTTTCTGGAGAAACTTATATCTCAAAACTGAAGGTTACAGACGTGGAAATTGGTATTTGGAGCTCCTTTAAAAATAAAGAAACACGCATTTTTGGGTGGGGGAAAACCAACTTAACGGGTGGGGGTGGAGTGAAAAAGGAGTTGAATTCTTTTCATGAGGATACTTATATCTCAAAAACTGAAGATGTTACAGACATGAAAATTTGTATTTGGAATTTTCTTTCAAAGTAAAGAAACACGTAATCTTTTGTCTTTGGAAAATCCACTTTAGGGAGATGAATTAATTGAAAAATTATTTGAATACTATGTATGAGGATACTTATATCTCAGAAACTAAAGATGTTACAGACGTGAAAATTAGTATTTGGAATCTCCTTCAAAAATAAAGAAACACGCATTTGGGGCGGGGGGTAATCAACTTTTGGACGGGGGTGGTGAAAAAGGAGTTTAATTAATTTTATGAGGATACTTATATATCTCAAAACTGAATATGTTACAGTCATGATAATTGGCATTTCGAAGCTCCTTTATGAATAAAGAAACAAATGTTTTGGTTTTCGGGAAATTCACTTAAGGGAGAGGGTGAAAGGAAGTGAAAAACTTGAATTATTTATATGGAGAAACTTATATTTCAAAAACTTAAGGTTACACACCTGAAAATTTGTATTTGGAATCACCTTAAAAAATAAATACGCATTTTTTTGGAGGGGAGAGGGAATCAACTTAACGGTCTGGGGTGAAAAAGGAGTTGAATTCTTTTTATGAGGATACTTATATCTCATAAACTGAAGGTGTTAAAGGCATAAACATTTGTATTTGGAATCTTATTTCAAAGAAAGAAACACATGTTCTTTTTTCTTCGGATAATCCACTTAAGGGGGCTAAATGAATTGGAAAATTAGTTGAATTCTTTGTGTGAGTTTACTTATATCTCAAAAACTAAAGATGTTAAAGACGTGAAAATTTGGTATTTGGAATCTCCTTTAAAAATAAAGAAACACGCACTTTTGGGGAGGAGGGAATCAACTTAACGGGTAAGAAGTGGGTGAAAAAGGAGTTGAATTACTTTTATGAGTATACTTATATCTCAAAAACTGAAGATGTTTCAGACGTGAAAATTAGTATTTGGAATCTCCTTTCAAAATAAAGAAACAAGCATTTGTTTTTCTCAGAAAATCGATGTAAGGCGTGTGGGGTTGAAAATAAGTACAAGGAGTTGAAATATGTTTATGAGGATACTTTATCTTAAAAACTGAAGCTGTTACAGATGTGAAAGTTGGTATTTTGAATTTCCTTTCAAAATAAAGAAACAATATTTTTTGTTTTCGGGAAGTCCACTTAACATTACATGTAACTAATCTCATGATTAGACCCGTATTGAATTTGCTATAATATGCTTACAATATTGTGATTTTTTTATTCCACCTTTTCAGTACAATTGGTTTTATGTTGTTAGATCATAATGCTACAACACTATTTTATAGGGACATGTTTCTCTTGAATTTCAAGCATCCTCAGCCTCTATAATCATAATAAACACAAGGAGTAAAACCACAACAGATAATAGTCACCGTAATGTAACAAAGTCCACAAGGTTTTGTAGTAGCAGTCAAAGGGACGCACCATCATTCAAATATTATGATAGAAACAAATCAACTCCTCAAGATTTTGTATTGACGTCCCTTTTGACTAAAACCGTCATAAATACAAACTACTACCAATGGGAAATCTGATCGTAAAATCAAGACTAGTTCAATGAAACTACCTAATTCAACATTTTACTGTTCAAAACTATTAAATTACAGTAGCAAGCCTCAAAATTAAAACCTGAAGCTAGGAGTTGGAAGGAAGCGGCCATGGCCTTAATTAAGGTATGCTGGGGCTGTACCTTAATTAAGGCCATGGCCGCTTCCTTCCAACTCCTAGCCCTTTCCCGTCCCATCGTCGCCATAAGACCTATCTGTGTCGGTGCGACGTAAAGCAACTAGCAAAAAAATACCTGAAGCTGAATTCCAACGTATCCAAGATTTTAATCTTCAGACACCAATAAGTTTTAACAATAATTACGACTCAAATTTTAACATAGATGTCAAATTAAAATTGTTATTAATAAACTAGAACTTTGAGAAAACAATTTTAGCCAAATTTTCAACATTTGAAGATACTGTGTTTTGGACGTCAATGTCTTTAGAATTAACGGTTATTCCAATTTTAGTATAGTCATTCATGTTGTTAAACTATTAATGTGTTCATAAATTCCTAAGTTTATATATTTAATTACTTAATTTTAGAATTATAAATAAGCACAAATTTGTCAAAGCAAATCAAATATGACAGGTCTTAACCTTGAGATGATTATATAGGCTGAGGATGCTTGAAATTCAAGCGAAACATGTCCCTATAAAATAGTGTTGTAGCATTATGATCTAACAACATAAAACCAATTGTATTGAAAAGGTGGAATAAAAAAATCACAATATTGTAAGCATATTAAGTCCACTTAAGGCGGGAGAGGGGTGGAAAGAAGTGTAGAAGTTTAATTAATTTTATGAGTATACATTTATCTCAAAAACTGAAGGTGTTACGGACGTACAGACATGAAAAGTATTTGGAATCTCCTTTAAAAATAATGAAACACATATTTTTTTGTTTTTGAAAAATCCAATTAAGGGGCTGAAAAGAATTGGAAAAGCGGGTGAATTTTTTAACTGAGTACCGGTATATCTACATTATATGTCAAAAACTTAACATGTTAGAGACAAGAAACTCTGTATTTGGAAAGTCCTTTAAAAATACAAGAACATGTACCTTTCTGTTTTTGAAGAAGACACTTAACGGGGCCGGGGGGGGGGGGGGGAGGGTGAAAAAGAGTTGAATTATTTTTTATGAGGATACTTATATCTTAAAAACTGAATATGTTACAGACATGAAAATTGGTATTTGGAATCTCCTTTAAAAGTAAAGAAACATGTATTTTTGTTTTCGGAAAATACACTTAAATGTGGGTGGGGGTAGGACTGATCAAGGGGTTGAATTCTTTTTATGGGGATCCTTATGTATATCTCAAAAACTGAAGATGTTACAGATGTGGGAATAGGTATTTAGAATCTCCTTTAAAAATAAAGAAACATGTATTTGTTTTTTTGACTTGAGAGAAGACTGTTTTTCACATGTACAGTTCTGTGTCACAAAGACGTCTTAGCCCCAAAAGGTAATACCACAAACATGGTTTACAAAGAATTTCTGGGGTAAATGAAACTCAATTTTTGTGTGAGTTTTTATACTTTAGGAATTTTCAGAAAATGTCTTAGTACAATGCCAAGGAACAATTACTTTGATCAAATTACAAAATCCACGCGAGCGAAGCTGCGGGTAATTGCTAGTTAATAGTATATAATTTATTGATAAAATGAATGAAAACTTACAACCTGTTTTTCAGTCTCTGACCGGGTGAGGGATGGAATGAATGAAGCCCCCATCTTGCGGCGAGGATAGAAATTGTGCCGGCTGCCGAGGCCTGTCGCACTTCTCTGGGGCAATGATTAATGACTGACAGATGAACTGAAATGATATTGGAGAGTGTTGCTGGAATGAAAGATGACAGGGTAAACCAGAGTACCTGGAAAAAAAACCTGTCCCACCTCAGCTTTGTCCAGCACAAATCTCACATGGAGTGACCGAGATTTGAACCACGGAACCATATGTGAGAGGCCGACATGCTGCCACCTGAGCCACATAGGCTGTATATATGTATAATCCACAGTAACATTGTGCAACAACACTGTAATATCCAGATTAACACTAGGTACTATGAGAACTATGTAGAACCTTCCTTACAATTATAACTATGTATTAGGCACTCTAGAATTTACGAGAAAAGGTGTTGGGTAACATCCTGCTGGAAGCCTGGCCAGACAACCTATATAAAGAGACAGTCTCGATGGTGGAGTTGAGTTGTTATTGTTAAACAGGAGTCGTTCTTGTGAACACGTGTTGTGTGTATGCCGACTTGCTAAGGTGGCAGTCAGCAGGCAACTGTTTCAAGAAGGCAGTCGTAGTCTTCTGATGTTTCCGTAGTAGTGTTTTATTTGTGATGGAAGTTGATTAGGTTATGTGTGTTTAACTTGTAAATAATTGTAAATAAAATCCATGTACGCAAGTGACAGCATTTTGTGTGCGTCTTTGTAAATACATCATTGGTGACCATGGCGAGAATGTAGTAATTTACGAGTAAATATGAGTTTAAGTGCGAAATAGACCAAAATGAAAGTGATACTAGAATATATGTCCGTACAACAACTCAACAACGAACTCACCAAGATAAATCTCCCGACAAACAGCAAGAAGAAATCACTGCAGATGCGGTTACGGGAAGATCCCATAGAAAAAGGCGAAGATCCCGAAACGTTTTTCGAGGTCGACAAAGATTCGGAGTTGTCAGAAGAAGAGGTAAATATAAGAAAAATGTGTTCTAAGTTAACGAGCATGATGCAGGTACTCAATGACAAAATGTTAGACATTAATTGTGGCCTAACAGAACAGATTGCAGACCAAATTTCAAAAGTAAATGATTAAATTTCAGACAAAATTTCTCAAGTTAATATAGTTTTAATCGGACAAATATCACAAGTTTACACACAGGTTTACATTTTTTAACATGAGTTGTTTTTGTGAACACGTGTTGTGTGTATGCCAACATACTAATGTGGCAGTCAGCAGTCAACTGTTCAAGATGGCAGTCGTAATCTTCTGATGTTTCCATAGTAGTGTTTTGTTTGTGTTGGCAGTTGATTAGGTTGTGTGTGTTTAAATAATTATAAATAAAATCCTTGTACGCAAGTGACAGCATTTTGTGTGCGTCTGTGTGAATACATCACCCTGAACACGCCTTTTCTGAACGGAAAGCTATCTGTCCTCGCACTTTCAATCGAAGTTGAGACCGTGATAGATTTCTCCGTTTCCTGTAGTCATTGAAATAGGTATTATTATTATTATTATTATTATTATTATTATTATTATTATTATTATTATTATTATTATTATTATTATTATTATTATTATTATTATTCTCATTAATATTCTTCTCAGCCTCTTTCCAATTGCCTGAGGTTGGCACTTTGAATGGATTTAGCCTAGTTTTACGGCTGTATCCCTTTCCTGACGCCAACCGTGTTTGGAGAGACGTATTCACTATAGCTTGTTTCTGTGGTGGTTCATCTTTTGTGTGTGTGGTTGTTTTTTTTTAATTATTATTATGAAGATGTTGATTAAGATAAACACATACAACCAGCCTTGAACTGGAGGAACTAACCAGATGTGATTAAAATCACCAGCCTACCTGGGAATTGAACCCAGGGCTCTCTGAACTGAAGACCAGTTCGCTGACCATTCTGCCATATAATAGTAGTAAAGGGCCGTGGGACTGGTGCAGGCCTTAGCGCATCTGTGGGGATGAGGCCATATGTATGATGAATTCTAATACTGAAGACAGCACACACACCCAGCCCCGAAGTCATCAGAATTAACCAATGAAGGTTAATCCCCAACCTGGCCAGGAATCGTACCCGAGACCTCTTGGACCGAAGGCCAGCACAGTAACCATTTAGCCATGAGCCAGACACATTTCAATTGCACTTCATATATTTTCACAATTTACCTTTCATATACAGTAGAACCTCGATGCATCATTCCCAGAACTGTTGTTTTCTTGTATTAATCGTTCAATTTATTTGGTCCAAAAAATATTCCATATAAACCAGTGTTAAATTTCCCTACATTTATCATTCCTCAAACTATTGTTTTATCATATCGATCATCAAAAAAGCTTGTCCTCGGCCACAATTTTTCCGCATGGATCGATTGTACATAAGAAAAATATACGCAAAACTTTTTTGAATTTAAAGAGACAGCTCAATATTCTAGCATAATTATAATAGCGGCAACCTGTTACGCGATAATGTATGAGCGATTCCAAGTTGCTAGTCTTAAACAAAGATCTTGTAGACTGGAGTGCTGTGCCCAGGTTATTCACGCGCAGCCTCACTACGAGCCTTGTCGTGCCAACCCTTCTCCTCATCCCACTAACCGACCCCTAGAAGTATTCTTATTTACAAGAATTTAAAAGGAGGCACTGTAAAACTCAAATTTGCCACCTTTTTCTATGTTACTATTGCCTGGCTAGGGATGCCACCTTCGTTGAAAATGAGAAAATCGCACAGTTTAAAATAGTCACGGCGTGCGCCGGGTACTTTTTAATTAGTCACAGGGTTATTAATAGTGTCATACCTTGTGGAGTGTGTAGGATGCTAGAGGCCTGTTGACCACTTTCTTGCCCCTGTCCAGTTGTCCTGTTACAAGCCGGACGTAACCAAGCCAGAACAATAATCTTTTCACTAGCCTTGTCTTGAAACTAATTCGGCAGCCTTGCGTAGCCTGCTGTGACATCGCCGATGCGCACCGTGTGGGATCTCTAATGAACCGTTCGCAAAGGGTCTACGGAATCTTTACCAAAATACAGGTTATCGCCTTAATATCCATGTATATCATTATATTGCAATAAGAAAACTAACCTTAACCATTTTCAATGAATACGAGATGAAAAGAAAAATGAAATGAAATGAAATGAAATGGTGTAAAAGTCATGCTTTTTATATTTCATTTGGTATATCATGGTTGCAATATTTTGATACCGTCCAGCTCCATGGCTAAGTGGTTAGCCCATGTTCGCCTTCAGTTCAAGGGGTCTCAATCGGGTCGTGGATTTTAACTTTCCTTGGTTAATTCTGATGGTTCGGGGGCTGTGTATGTGTGCCAACTTACGCATTAGGATTAATCTTAGGTAGGGCATTATTATTATTAATATTATTATTGTTGTTGTTGTTGTTATTATTATTATTATTATTATTATTATTATTATTATTATTATTATTATTATTATTATTATTGTTACGGAGTTTTCCGTGGAAGGCAGAGGTGAAAGAAGGTGTGGGCTGGAATGGGTCTAACTACAAGTCTTAAAGATGAATTTAAAATTTAAATAAAGGTCATATTTTCAACAGATAACAACATTTAACAATTTTCACTAGGTGAAATAACAAAGAAAATCAGGTACAATGCAACTTTACAAAAGAAAGCACAAGTTAAGGGGTCTTTACAAATTCTGGGCTACGAGCTCAAATTCGTCAATCCTTGAGCTCTCAGCTCACAACCACAAAATACCAAAGGGCAGAACGCCCCTAATTACATGGAGCACTAGCTCCCAGCAATCAAAATGTCACGCCTCCCCGAGGCACCTTTCAAAATACCAGAAAGAGCTGACCCCGCTCTCAATCTTTCAAGCCTATTAAGAGGCCATAAACGGACTTTACTACAAACTGCCCTCAAGGCACAGTTACAAATAAACAGGGGTAACTTGTACCCATTCTACTGGGCCTAAAACGAAAAATAATAGGTTAATTTAAATGGCCCTAAATGCAAAAGGAATGGAGGCATGAGTTAGCACTCCTAAATACACATTTTAAAACCTAAGAGGCACTAGGCCGATTACACAGGGGCTAATCCCAATCTATGGAGGTGACTAGTATACAAAATAAATTTAACACATTAAGAAGGAAGAGAAAAACGGTTGCAAGAACATAGTCACCTCAAATTCAAAAATGAAGGGGAGCTTGAGAGGGTAAAGCACTCTCTATCCCCGATTTACAGTTAAAGAAATTTGTAGTTTTTACATAGACTGAAAAGGGATTTACATTTTAAAGAGATGGGTTACATATTAAAGGTTTCGAACCTTCCCCACGAGTTAACCCATTGAGCCCTGCATATTTGTTGGATTGAAACTGCATTGGCGCTGGGATTATTGTGGAGGAAATATAGTGTCGATTCATGTCGTGAGAAATTTCTTACTTACAAGACCATTAAAGATTTAAATATACATGAAAACAAAAGGCTTTCATACCACAAACTGCGGAACAAGGGATACAGTAAAACATTTTATTTTATTAGCATCACGGGTCTGTACTCAGTCCGCCTGCTGAGCTGTAATACGGCCTTCTTTTTGCACTTCCTGTTCGATTTCCACATCTATTTGTTCTTCAGGAGCATTGCTCACACTAGTACTAATATTACCACTAATTTCACTGAAAAAAATACATTACTAATCATCATTACTTCCTAAAAGGGGTTATATATCGGTAAATATCAGTTCTATACTGGCAGCCATCTTGTTTACAAGCGAATCTCAAAGTCAAGAGATAGCCCACTTCAAACTAATATTACCAAGCACACTATCGATATATATTAGCAAAGAGCATATAACATTGCAAAGAAAGAATCCCTACACAAATCACAAATGCAACCCACTCTGCCATCTCTTGAGGAAAAGTTGAATTTCGTAGTAAAATGAGATAACGGAACAGTTCCGTGGTCCGGCATTTGGTCGACCGTGACGAAGCTTGAAACGGTTCCGTGGCTCAGGCACAATGAGTTAAACTGCTGAGCTAGCAAGAAAAGATGTTAAACGGCCATTACCTTGTTGAAGATCTGTTGCCCGAAGATAGAGGAGCTTCCCACCCCCTGCTACATATCCACACGCTAAGCTAGATGTTATTGAAGTGGCGCAGAGACAAGAAAATCAGCAGTTTTTATACCCTTGCGGAAAATTCGAGACCTTTCATGAATGATTAAGACCCGCCCACAAACGTTTATTGGCTAACAGCAAAAGTTACACACAAATCGATGAAGAAACACCTTATTGGTGGAATATTAATTACAGAAATTTAGGATTGGTTAAATTCAAAACAGGTGGAAAGAAAGCTTAATATTGCCAACCCACAAATGAAAAAACAAATTTTTTTTTTTGCTAGGGGCTTTACATCGCACCGACACAGATAGGTCTTATGGCGACGATGGGATAGGAAAGGCCTAGGAGTTGGAAGGAAGCGGCCGTGGCCTTAATTAAGGTACAGCCCCAGCATTTGCCTGGTGTGAAAATGGGAAACCACGGAAAACCATCTTCAGGGCTGCCGATAGTGGGATTCGAACCTACTATCTCCCGGATGCAAGCTCACAGCCGCGCGCCTCTATGCGCACGGCCAACTCGCCCGGTAAAAAACAAAATTTAGTAAAGACAAAACATGAATACAAAATTTCTCCAAGAAAGTTCATTCCATTGCACCAGAGTGCATTATCATAGTTTTTTAGTAGAGACATCTGTTAGAGAAAGTCTACACTTCTTGATCAACAAAAGCAAATCAAAAACACCCTGTGACATCTTCTGATAAACAGTAGAGTTGATTCAGTTGTTACAGTTCAGGGTTTCTCCTGTAGAGAGGTACTTTAAGGCGGAAAATTCAAATTTGCAGCGTAGAGGTGTACCAACCGGTATTATTATTATTATTATTATTATTATTATTATTATTATTATTATTATTATTATTATTATTATTATCATTATTATTATTATCATTATTATTATTATTATTAATATATCTACATGATGAAAAATGCCCAAATACAGTACCTGTACATTATTATTTTGCTTTCCCCCTATTTTTTTATATCACCAGCTTTTATCGTTTTCCCGCATCCATCATCATCCCCCCCCCCCCCCCCGAAAAACAATGCAATGAGGTTTTGCTGTACTGTATTTATCTTCTCAGTCCACTTCTGCTGTTTCTCTCTCTATCTGTTTGATATCTGCATGATCTTACCTTTAACAAGTCATGAACAATATTATTATTCATGTGCTTCTTATTTTCTATGGTCTTCACTGCTATTGCAGCATCTGTTTTCATTTCTTCTATTTTATTTATATCTTCAAATCATGAAAAATATTATTTCATTCTTTCTATTTCTTATGTTCACTCAGTATTATTCCGTCTGTCCTCAAATGAAATCTAGTGTTAACACTTCGACTCTTCTTTTCTCTTTCCTTGCTAGTTTCAAAACTAACTTCTCTTATTGCTCTTATAATGAAGTTATGCTATTTGGGAAAGATAGAATGATAATGTGCTTAAGATTTAAAGATTTAAATCTTGAATTGTATTCTGTTAACAAAATAATAACATGGTAATGTTTTAAAAAATGTATTTGAAGATGATTATGTCAATTTTTTATTACAGCGATTGAAGCAGCAATTAATCAAATCTAATCGAGTTCAGGCTACTTCAAAGGAAACTTTTCTCAAGATGCCGATGTCTAATTTAGTGAGTATTTATTACATGTTACTGTACTTAACTGAGTTAGAGATACGCAGCGCAAAGTTACTACATGATCTTGAACTTGTGTACACGTATATAAGCCTAGCTCTTTCAATCAGCTAATCTGTGAGTGAAACACTATGCATGTACAGTAACAGTGTTTCTAAATAGCTAATTTATGAGGGAGCTTATTTCTGAAAGTACTTGCAAAATATCATCCAAGACAAAGAAATGAAATTTTTGTTGTAAGTAGCAAGGGTACAGATCAGATTCTTTAACATCAATGTTTTCTTTTGTGACACTCATGTTTAAATAACTCCTCTTCCCCCTCCTCCTCCTCAAAGCAGATTGGTTCCAGTGTAGTTTCACAATTATTTCCTACCATTCCCTTTCCATTTGCCTTGCCCCTCGTCTGCAATACTTCCCTATTCTCCATCTTCCCTCTGCTAATCCACCTGCAGTGATTCATACTGATTTCTCTCTAACTTGCTCCCTAATGAGAACCCTTAGGCCTCATTTGCTTTCCCCTTATAATATTAGCCCACTTGTCTTCCATAACTTCTCCCCTTCCTTCCCCTCCCTGATGCTTGCGTACCGTACCCTGTACATTGAGGAAGACCTACCTTCATTCCTCTCTTCCATTAAAAGCCCAGTTATCTCCTGCAAACGTGCATCTCTCCCCTCATACTCCTTAATGCCCAATCACACCTACAGTCCATACACCTGCCTCCTTCAGGCATTCTTTTATCTTCTTCACAGAAATGTAAAATGATATGAAAATATCATGATGAATGATGGTGAATAGTGATGAAATGAATGCTTTGGTATTTGCAGATGATGTGGTGATTTGGGAAAAGGGAGAAAAGGAAGTACAAAGGAGACTGGGCATTTGGAATGAAAATCTGAAGGAGTTTGGAATGGCAATTAGTAAAAAGAAAACTGTAGTCATGCACTGTGGAAAAGAGAGAAAGAGAAGCCAAGTGAACATAGACGGAGCACGGTTAGAGAATGTAGAACAGTTTACATATCTGGGTAGCATTCTTAATGGAAGTAATGAAATCAACCCTGAAATTAATAACAGACTAAGTAAATGTACTACATTTTATCATCAAGTCAGAGAGCTTTTATGGGATGACAAAGTACCCAAGAGAACAAAATTAACATTATTTAAACAGTATTTCGTACCAATTGTGACCTACGGACTAGAAACGCTGGTAACTAATAATAGATAAGATAGTGAGATCCAAGCAGTAGAAATGAAATTTTTAAGAACATCGGTTAAAAAGACAAGAAGAGATAGAGTTCAAAATATTAAAATCAGAGAAGAGCTAAATGTAGAACCGTTAGTACAGAACATACAGAAAGCAAGACTGAGATGGTTCAGGCATGTAAAAAGAATGGGAAAGGAATGGGTAGCAAGAAGGAAATTGGAAAGAGAGGTTAAGGGAAAGAGACCATTTGGAAGATTGAGAGGAAGGTGGATGGATCAGATTTGGAAGAACATTAGAGAAGCTGGATTGGATGTGGCGGAAGTAATGGAGCAGGAAAAATGGAAGGACAGAAAGGAGTGGAGGAAGCTTGTTAACCACACCCGGGCGACTGGAGTGGGACATTGATGATGATGATGATGATGATGATGATGATGATGATGATGATGATGATGATAAAAAATATCAAGATACTAACTGATAAAAAATAATTACACTACAATTCTGCTTTCTTTACTGTAGTGAAATCCTTACATAGTATGCAGTATATCTTTCCTCTGAGATCTGGCAGGACCTAGTGTTTACAGTGCACTATGTCTTCTGGTGTGGGCTAGAGCAATTTTGTTACTTTCATTGATCTGTCTCTGTCTTATCCTTGGCTTTGACATGAAAGTGACTGAGGTATGAGCGATGCTAGTAATGCCATTCCTTGTGCAGCCAGTCCCTGCTATGAATGGTGTGAAAATGTTGCTCATAGGGTCGGTTGGTGCATGCATTTCAGTGGGCTTGGCAGACTGATATGTAATAGCAACTTCTGGCTTGGTGAGGAAAGCAACGGGAAACTACCTCACTCCTCATTTCCCTAGTATGCCTCATCAGTGATGCCTAGGCCATCTAGGACAGCTGATGGCAGAGCTGTTGAGGATCCAACCAGCCTTAGGGCTGAAGACTGAACATACATACATACATACATGTTTATATACATCTTTATTCACAGAATAAGCTATTTTATATCTGTTGATATTGTTTTCCATTATTAAATATTTCACAAGTTGTAGGGTTTCTATTTTGTTTTCTAAAATTTCACAATTCAGTTTTCTTGGCGCTCCTGCCTCTGCTGCGTTGAGCCTATTATGTGATGTTTTCCTGGAATTTGCTTGCATAGTTGTGAGTTGGTACAGCTCCAGATGTTTTTTTGGCTTTCAATTGAGAGATTGCTTCCTCTATAGGAGACTAGGTATGTTGTACTTGATCCATTGTGAGTTAGGTATATATTTTGTCTTCCTTCCAGTTAACAAGAATGTAGCCTTCTGCTTGAATGAGTTCTAATATAGCTTTCATTTTGTTGCATTGTTTATCTATCCTACAGTTCAGGTCTACAGTCAGGATTACATTTTCTTCTTTTTTGGCTATAGACAATTAATTGATTAGCTGCTTTGCTGCTTCATCTGGTGTAATGTTTGGCTTAGAATAGAAAACTATAGTTGCCATGCTGTTTCCTATTACTACTACTGTTTATAACAAAAAAGAAAAAGTCAGCTAAGGATAACATGACGCCAAACATAATTTTCAGTCATATGTATTTTAGGAAAAATGGAATGATATACTGTATTTCTCCGAATCCAAGGCAACCCCCACTTTTTCTTTCTAAAAAATTTAATCAGGCTTAAAAAGTGCTTCGCAATATCATAATTTTATCTACAACAAATTTCAAATTTAATTTTATTTAATTTAATCTTACCCACAGTAGAAGTCCGTTATAGAGAGAATTCACAACAGCGGAAAATTTACTCGCTATAACAGATTGTCGTTATATCCGATTTTTGTATAAAATTCGGAGAAACCCCCATACACATTAAAATCGGTATGAAACGGCAATCAATTTGTTCAAAACTTGCATTTCCGCGGATGATATCCACACTACGACTTACTTGTTTGTTATATTTCGAAATCCGATACTACTTGAAAGTGTATGTTCAATTTCATTCTGAAAAAGAAATACAGTTTCGTATTTCTCCGAATCCAGGACGTACCCCACTTTTTCCTTCAAAATTTTTAATCATGCTAAAAAAGTGCGTTGTAAAATCATATGAATGCCTTTGTTGTACAGTACGCATTTTTATACCATTTTTAGACGCTGAACATTGGTTTTCCTTACGCCGCATTTTTTGCGGGTGCACAATTATTCTTTATTTCCACGGGTTTAATGACCATTAACTTAAAATTGGCATCATAATACCGAAGAGAACCCGTTGAAAATTTGCCGGCAATACCTATTCCATGCGTCTACAATACAGTGATCCGTCAGAAAAATATTCTTGCTGTCTATAAAAACTTTTACGGTATTTGTACTCAGCGTCGGATATAACCGGCTACCGCTACACGCACGTCTCTCTTGCCGGGTTTGGCCAACTTCAGCGGATAGCTAGGCCTAATCGCAGACGTTGAAGGTCAACGAACGAGTTTATTGCGCCACGGTATGGCCTTTCCGCCCTTGCATTTTTCGTGCACATAACTCACAATTTAATTTTCGACTTCTTTAAAGCGTCCTTGTTGCGGACCTCTGAAATGCATTTTTGTATCTTTGTTTTCACATTGACCCCAAATATTGACTTAATTAGGCCTACGCCATATTTTCTTGCGGCTGCCCAATTATTCTATATTTCCGAGTGTTTAATAACCATTACCGGTAACTTAAATAATATCGACGAGAACCCGTTCACAATTTGCCGGCAATACCTGTTCCACGTTTCTTTACGATTATCCATCACAAAAATATTCTTGCTGTCTATACAACTTAATTTTACTATCAGGTACAGTAGACACGTTATAACTCTGCCACTGAGTAGCCGTAGCCTTTCTACGAATTCGAAGGCTCGCATGTTTTGATGCCATTCTGCAGATTTGAGAAACGTTTTTGTAGAGGCTGATAGAATGTCATTCTCTCTTCACTATTTCCCGAGATCCAGTGACGTTACACACAGGCACTGTACAACCGGTTGTCACGGCTAGCGATGTATAATAAAGAGGCAATCGCTTATTGTCAACAAATTTTGTATGTGCGTGCGGGGATGAAAAGAAGCAACGTGGATACCGCGAGGGTTGCCAGTGGTATTCATTACTGTTAGGCCGCGAATGCAAGACGACGCTCAATTTTTCGCATGGGATTCTGAGGAAGAAAACGTCGTCTTGGATTCGGAGAAACATGGTATCACTCCAGAGTTTTCTTCTTCAGCTGTGAGCTTGCATCCGGGAGATAGTAGGTTCGAATCCCACTATCGGCAGCCCTGAAGATGGTTTTCCATGGTCCCATTTTCACACCAGGCTGTACCTTAATTAAGGCCACGGCCGCTTCCTTCCAACTCCTAGGCCTTTCCTATCCTATCGTCGCCATAAGACCTATCTGTGTCGGTGCGACGTAAAGCCCCTAGCAAAAAAAATTTTCTTCTTCAAATGGCGTCACCAAACCTAACCGTATATGTGTCAAGAAAACATATTTTATGCGCATGTAGAGCAATGAGTTATCCTCGCTAAAAATTTACATGTGAATAGCCTTTCCGAAATTTAACTAGACGCGAGAAAATATGAACTATCCTCTGAAATCAGTGATGTACTCTGCCATATCTTGAGGTGTATCACATTCTTACTTAATTTCAGTATATAACATTAAAATTAAGAGATCGTTTACTTCAGTCATTATTTTTAACGAGTTAACAACTGCTATCGGCCACGTTATTTACGCATTTATTACGAAAACTACTTATTCTCTTTCATTAGAATTTTCTTTAGAGAATAGCAGTCGTTGAGTATTACTGATCGACTACAACATCGCATTCGAATATCGACGAGAGTGCTCGCAAATACACATAATGAGAAAACTATACCGTACCATAGATGATCGATCGCATTTTGTGGCAAAAGTTTTGGTTTCCTTATTCAAACAGCGTCACTTATCCTACCTTAACCCTACTATACATATGATGAAAACATACTTCAAGCGCCACTAGAGAAATTATAAACCTTCTCGCTATAAATTTACTTGATAATAACCTTTCCGTAATTTAACCAGACGTGAGAAAATATAAACTAACCTGTGAAATCAATTATGCACTCTGCCATATCTCGAGGTGTATCTCATTTTTACTTAATTGCAGTATTAAGCATTAAAATTAAGCAATCGTTTAGTCAGCCTTAATTTTAATGAGTTAAGAACTGTTATTGGACATGTTATTTAAGCATTTATTAAGAAAATATGTTCTCTTCCATTTCAAATTTTCTTTACGGAACAGCAGTCGACAGGTATTACTAATAGACTCCGATATCGCATTCGAATGTCGACGAGAGAACTCGCTAGTGGACATAGCGAGGAAACGATGCGAAGATAATCGATTGCATGCATCATAATGGCTGGGGTGCATAAATATCAATAACGGAAAAAATCGCGCGCGCTTAATCACACGTAATAACGGATGCGTCAGTGATAGGGCTCTCGCTGTAACCAAAGGATAATACACAGTTTAACATAGGAATTTTGAAGGGACATGAAAATATTGTCGGTATAACGGAGTTCTCGTTATAAGCAGTACTCGCTATAGCGGACTTCTACTGTACTTCCCTAATCATTTTCATTAGAGGTATCTGATACTGCCTTTGAAAGTTAAACAAATTCCTCTTCACGAGCTCGCATTTGTATCGCATCTCATTTTATGGCCATTCCGACCTTGTGTTTTTCGCACACATACCTCACAATTTCATTTTTGACTTCAAAACGTCCTTGTTGCGGGCCAGAGATTGCCTTTCGTGTACAGTACACATTTTTAGACTGTCTTTGTCTTCACGCCAACGCCGAACATTGGCTTTAAGTTACGCCATATTTTCTTGTTACTGCACAATTTTATTCTTTATTTTTGCGTGTTTAATAACCATTTACTTAAAATTAGCATCATAATGACAAAGAGAACCCCTTGAAAATTTACCGGCAATTACTATTCAACATGTCTCTACTTTTATTGATTTAATGTAAATAAAATTTGATATGGGAAATGAAGCTGATTTCTTGCATTGTCTCTACAGTGTGATATTCCATCAGAAAAACATTTCTGTTGTCTATAAAACTGTTGCTTTTACTAAGCATCGGGTACAATGGGCTGCCACTAGATGCACATCTGGCTTGCTGGCTCCGGCCAGCTTCAGTGGCTAGCGATGTATAATAAAGACTCGGACGTTGAAGGTCACTGAGTTTTGTAGGGGTCAAAGGTAAGCAACGTGGTTACCATGGTAGCTGCTAGTGGTGTTCATTACTGTTAGGTAATGAAATTCTGAGGAAAAAAATATCATCTTGGATTTGGAGAAATACGGTAACTTACAGGATTGTGAGTGACTGCAGAAACACCTAGACAATGTTATGAGATGTACGGCAGACAATGGTAAGATGGTAAATGGGATGAAAAGTCAGGTTGTAAGCTTCACCAAGTTTTAATTACTGTGTTGATGGGGTGATAGTACCTCATGGTGATTACTGTAAGTACCTAGGTGTTAATATAAGGAATGATATTCATTGGGATCATCACATTACCAAGGTTGTAAAGAAAGGATACATCTCTTCACATAGTTATGAGGATATTTAGAGGTTGTAATAAGGATGTAAAGGAGAGGGCGTATAAGTCTGTGGTAAAACCACATTTAGAGTATGGCTCCAGTGTATGGGACCCACACCAGGACTACTTGATACGTGAACAGCCGCTTCTGTCCCATTCCTAGACCTTTCCCGTCCCATCGTCGCCATAAGACCTATCTGTGTCGGTGCGACATAAAGCAAAATAGCTAAGAAAAAAGTAAGGAGCTGAGTTACTCGACTAACGAAATGTTATTTTGACCATTATGGTCTATTTTGGTCCGTATTGACTTTTATCCAATAATTACAACACTGAAAAAACAGGTGATGTTGTGTGTCCACCATTTCAATATTAATAAAAAACTATTTAATACATTTCAGTTACTCTATCGTACATGTTTCAAGAAACCCATTACATTCTTTTCATCAGTGACAAAGTTCAAAAATTATTCTGCAGACTTGATCATCAACTTTCATGCTACCAACGTAATATCAAATATCGTACAAATAAAAATACAAGAAATTTTATAATTCATCGTCGCTTAACAACTCAAATCATTCCCATTAACATCCAGCTCCAAGACTGAATGGTTAGTGTGCTGGTCTTTGGTCACAGGAGTCCCGGGTTCGATTCCCAGCAGGGTTCCCTGGCACGGGGACTGGGTGTATGTGCCATCTTCATGATAATTTCATCCTCATTGTGATGCGCTGGTCGCCTTCAGCGTCATATCAAAAGACCTGCACCAGGCCTCTTTGGAGGCCATACACTGTTGTTATTATTATTATTATTATTATTATTAACAGGATTACAACTTTAAAAACCTCAATTGTCAATTATAAAGAAAATCTTTAAAATTATTTAATAAGATCTCTCCTTAAAATATTTGGAATATTCTATACCGGGTGATTCTCTTGTGCCTACTAATTATGTTTAACCTTTTCACTCCCACGCCCGAGTTAACTCGGACATTCGAGTGTCTTCCGCTGTCCCAACCACGAGTTAACTCGTATTTCAACTGCCCCGCTCTCTCCCGGTGCCGACTTTAGTCGTATGTTCCAGTTCTGTCGCTGAACATGAGATGGCATCATCTGACAATGCTCAGAGAAGAACACAGCTATCTCGATACATCGCAAGCGCCTTATATTTAGTCTCGACCCTTACACTATTCTTTGACAGCTGTCTTGAGTCACCCAACATGGCTGCATCCACAAGCACTAGTAAACAAAGTTTGACGGAAAATGATATTTTAGATGTTTTAGGTAATGATAACGAGTCTGACTATTACGAGGATAGTGAAGATGATATATTAGTGAATGATTCTGTGGAAAGTGATAGTAGGAGTGATTTATCTGAAGGTGGGGAGGAGGAGGAATCAGAAATCGAACCTGATCACATGGTGCAGAAAAGACCGAGATTAATGCCACCACATACAGTTTCTCGTAGAACCTGGATAAATGACGCTAATTTTACACCAATAAAACATGATTTTGACCCAACCCAGTCTGGCATTAGGGACGAACTTAACCTCAACGAACATTCTACCGACTACGAAATATTCATTACGTTATTCACAAAGGACAAATAAGACAAGCCATGAAATGAAATGTTGTATGGCTTTTAGTGCCGGGATATCCCAGGACGGGTTCGGCTCGCCAGGTGCAGGTCTTTCTATTTGACACCCGTAGGTGACCTGCGCGTCGTGATGAGGATGAAATGATGATGAAGACAACACATACACCCAGCCCCCGTGCCATTGGAATTAACCAATTAAGGTTAAAATCCCCGACCCGGCCGGGAATCGAACCTGGGACCCTCTGATCCGAAGGCCAGTACGCTGACCGTTCAGCCAACGAGTCGGACAAGACAAGCCATAAGAGGAAGGAAACTAGATATGAATGTGTCAAGTGTAGTGCTTCACGTTGTGTACACCCCTGCATGGAAATCTACCACATAGTAGCGAAGTTTCGATGAAAATGTGAAGGGATAATGTTTTAATTTCATTTTTTATCATAAAACTTTGTAAATAGTTGTAAATATAAAATAAATATTAGCTTATTTCAGCTAGTGTGAAATTATCCAAAAGAACCTGGGATGGGGCATGCATAAGCAGGAAAGATTCTTGGGAATAAAAAGGTTAACACAGCCCAACAAATAGTAAGATCGATATTTCTATACTGGCATCCTTTGTGATACTGATGCCTCAGCATGCAATTATGACCACATCCAACAGTTGCTATAGTCTGTTCAAAAAACATCACTCCATTTGAATCATTTATCTACTTAGGCACAGGCCAGTGTTTGCCACATGCAAACAATAGAATGCCACTGCTTTTGATATTGTGTGCTGCACTGCTGTACAGCTTGACTGAGTCACTTCAGTCATTCGTCATGTTTTCCACAGATGAATACGTTGACATGTTCCCTATCCATGGGGAAACAAAAAGAAATGCGTGCCAGGCACTACCTCTATACCAGAAAAGTTATCCAGACAGGTGACATCTGACTGCAAAGATTTTCAGCAGTGTTGAAAGACATATGCGGACAACAGGCATGGTTCAAAGAATACCACCTGTCTGAGAGAAAACTGTAAAATCTGCTAAGAATGAGAAGGCAGTCCTGGACACAGCTCTCATTAATTCACACACTAGTACACGGGCAATTGCACAACAGTTGAACATAAGCCAGCCATCCGCATGGCAGATATTGCATGCTCATAAATATCACCCCTACCATCTACCTGTATAGCTAAACGAAGAGCTCCATGGGTGAGATTTCAAAGGTCGAATGAATTTCTGTCGGTGGCTATTAGGAAATGTGGAAAATGATGCAGCATTCCTGTCAAAACTCTTGTTCTCGGATGAACCACAATTTCACAATAATGGAACCATCAACTGCCATATCCTGCACTGTTGGAGTGCTGACATCCTCACTGTGTGCAACAGGCAGCCTATCAAGGACAATGGGGAGTGAATATATAGTGTTGAATCTTGGGTGATCGCCTTATTGGACCATATTTCTTTGAGGGTCATTTAACAGGCACATGCTACCTGCACTTTCTCTACCATGAACTCTCACTTCTGCTGGAAGAAGTACCACTTGAAGATAATTTAATGATGTGGTTTCAACAAAATGGAGCTCCACCACATTTGACTTTAGCCGTCCGTTGTCATTTGCATGAGACACATCCAGGAACATTGATAGGAAGAGGAGGACCTGTTCCTTGGCCTGCTAGGTCACCGGATTTAACACCATTTGACTTCTTCCTGTGCGGGGCATTTGAAACAAAAAGTTGACACTCAAGTGCCAGAAAATCCCGAGCACCTCCGGCAACTCGTCACCAAAACTTGCAGATCAGTCAGTCATGCTTTGGCGTGCTTGAAGATCTATTCAGCAGCCGGCCCAGATGTTCACGTCATCATTTTGAGCATTTGCTACCATAGCTAAACAATGTCAATGTATTTTGGTTCTCCTACTTGCTGTTCCATATTTATCCGCCCCTGATGTCAAATTGGTTGTTTGTAGAGCGACATGCACTGTCATTCACTGAAAATATGCATAAAAGAGGATATTTCATGTACATTGAGGTAAAAATTACAAAAACAGGAATAAAAAATAGTATCTTCGGCCCGTATTCGAACCTCCTACCTCACACGCAAGACTTACCCGCTTTCCTTGCCCTTAGCAATGATGCTATAGTGCACTGTGCAACAATGTGTGCAGATTATAGCTCATATAATAGTTTTAACATGGTCACAATGCCCACTTTGTGATTCTCAGACGTTTCATTTTCATATAATTTAGAGAGCGCACTCATGGTTGCCATTGTTTAATAATGTTACAGCATAACGTTTTCCTATTAGGCATAAATACAAAAATATCTGTTTGTTTTTGCTGTGCGTTTCAGAAAGGCCGATATTTTCATAACATATATAAAAACCCTGGTTAGTTGGGCTGCATAAAACAAAATTAGTACACACAAGAGAATCACCCAGTATAATGTCTTTAAAAAACCATGTGTCAGTCGAAAACTTAAGGCTGAAATTTCTAGTACAGCTCCATCTTTATTCCTTCTGTGTTGAAATACTCGTACATTTTAAAATGGTAAACAACTGTACTTGTGTAGCTGCTTGGATCAGTAAATGAAATGACGTATGGCTTTTAGTGCCGGGAGTGTCCGAGGACAAGTTCGACTCGCCAGGTGCAGGTCTTTTGAATTGACGCCTATAGGCGACCTGCGCGTCGTGATGAGGATGAAATGAAGATGAAGACGACACATACACCCAGCCCCTGTGCCAGCGGAATTAACCAATTATGGTTAAAATTCCCGGCCCTGCCGGGAATCGAACCCAGGACCCCTGTGACCAAAGGCCAGCACGCTAACCATTTAGCCATGGAGCCAGACACTTGGATCAGTAATAAACTGTGAATCAAGAATTGAAAACTGGAAGAAAGGAAACACTTGGATCATTAATAAGAGAGGTGTGTCATGCAGATAATGGACAGAATTGTTTGTTTTGTTTTACAATTTGCTTCACATTGCACTGACACAGATAGGTCTTATGGCAACGATGGGATAGGAAAGGGTTAGGAGTGGGAAGGGAATGACCATAGCCTTAAGTAAGGTACAGCCCTGGCATTTGCCTGGTGTGAAAATTGGAAACCACACAAAATCATCTTTAGGGCTGCCGACAGTGGGTTTTGAACCTACTATCTTCCGAATGCAAGTTGATGGCTACGTGAACCAAACCGCGCAACCAGTTACTTGGTACAGAAACACTTAAAATGAACTGTAATGTCATCTCAGTTCGATCTCTCCCTGGAAGGAGCCTTAATACATCCCGTTGTAGAAGATGTGAAGAGTTTGAAACCTTGCCTCATGTATTGGGGTTATGTTGTAAGGGAGAGCTGATGAGAATCAATCGGCACTAGTTTGCACACAGATTGCTGACAGCCTCCATAAACATCACTTGGAGGTCTAAGAAGAAGTAGGATGTCTTTCCACAAATGGATCCACAAGTTTAGCTGATATTGTTATAATTTACTGGGCAAAATGTATGGGTATGGTGATTGATCTCACTATAAGATTTGAGGAAAATGAACGTCAGCTTCAATTAGTGTGTGAGGAGAAAGGGCCGTATATGAACCATACACAGAGGATCTTGGAAGGACGGGCTTGTGATATGCGCAAGAGGGACAATTCTTAAGGAGACACTGAACTGTCTAAGAAAAAGGAATTCCCAGACATCATCATCATCCAGACCACAGCGAACTCTGTGCTGAAAATTTTTTTGGTGATTGTTAGACACGATTTGATTTGTACTCCCTGACATGAAATACCAAGTACTGGATTTTTTTTTTTTTTTTTTTTTTTTTTTTTTGCAATAAAATCAGAAAGAGAAATTCTGCCTGATGGTTGATAATTGGAATTTTAAGTTATAGTTCAAACCCCGCTTAAATCTCAAGAACAGATAAAGGAAATATTGTTCATATAAACTGATTAGGAGGCTGATAAATTTGATTCCCTAATAGGGGCGGCTATCAGGTGGATTATCTCTCTCTTAAAAGGAGAAATATTCATTCATATCTAGTTCTCTTATTTACAGGTGAGGACCAAAGAGTTGAAACGGGAGCATCATAGTGCTTCAGAAGGTTCTGAGTCAAATTCTCCTCCAAATCGACCTAGACGTTGTGCTTCAGCAGACGATATTGAAAAGAGGAAGAGGTTCTTGGAGAGAAATCGGTATTGTATTTCTAAATTAATTTTCACTTTGGCAGGAGATTTTCTCCTCACATTTAATCTATCATGTTGGTCAGGATGTAAGACAACCACACATTTACGACAGCTCTGTGGGTTTTATAGTGCTTTGTAAGAAGAAGAACCCCTCAAAGAAGATCTCGCACACAGTACAGCCTTGATATGCCTATGGTATGGTACATAGATACCATATTTACTCGTGTATTAGACCCCCTCACATATTAGACTCCCCTTGGCTTTTCGAGACGAAGAAAATGAAAAAAATTAATCTCTAATACAAGATCTTCCAACGTAATTCATCAGAGAAGAACAACGATTCCGCTTCGAAGCGGGTACAAGCCGTCTGTAGCTCTGATGACATCACACAAATTTGTGAATAGTTTCGTCTGTACGACCCATGCAACGAAAACGTCGAAGTCGTGCAGTACATCTGTGTTTCGTAGTTAAGAAATGTCCGCCTATGTAGACGTACTGCAGCTCTGATGACGTCGCACAAATAGATGTCTGACCCGCGCATTGCAAGCACGCATCAGTCGTATATATGTCTGTGTTTTGTAGTTAAGAATGTCCGCCAGCGTAATGGTTAGCACAATTAGCTGTCGTTCTCGGGAGCCTGAGTTCGATTCCCAGTACCGTATTGCCAAAGATTTACGAATGGTAGGAAGGTTGATTTGTGGTAAAAATGGTACATGCAACTCCCTTCCACTGGGGGCCTGTCTAAAAAAGAGCTGCACCACCTCGGGATGAGGAAACGCGTTTACTTGAGTTAGGAAATATTCACGGTTGTTGCTAGGCCTATCAGTATAGGCAGGCGAGATCATTAACAAAGTGATCGTTGAATATCTCGTGACTCGGGTCACTATAGGGTTTTTGGGAGAAAAGTATGTTTAAAACTTGATTAAAACAATCCAATCACAATTGTTTTACTCACCAACGTACCTAACAAATAATAACAATATTGATTTTTATGCCCCCACTTACTTTCAACTATTTTCGGAGACATCAAACAAAACATACTAGGGTATGCACTAATAAAAAATGGGGGACACGAACGTATGAAATTAAACATTATGATAATAAACATATAAAATTAAAGGTTTAGTTTAACAGTTCCACCTTTTCAATACAAAATTGTTGTAATGCGGGTTACATTACAAATGAAACATTTATTTGGTACTAGTTTCTACCTAAGGTTAAAGTCATCATCAGCCAACAACACGAAATGCATAACATATGATATAGTCCATAAACAATGTACGTATATCACAGAAACATTGTGGTTTGATGCTATAAATTAAAAGTTGAAGATGAAACAGTCACAATGGAGATAAAAGTTTTAAATTATGCATAAATTGCATTAAAGTAAGGCACTGAACTGCTGTTGAAGGAAGATTTTATTTGATCAGTCTCCATGCTGAAGATTCTTGAAAATTTGTGTATCCTTCGCTACAAAGTTCTGACAGCTGTAAGTCATCATATGGTAACCACCATACAGCTGTAAGTCATCTTATGGTATTCTACCATACAGCTGTAAGTCATCATATGGTAACTACCGTACAGCTGTCAGAACTTAGTAGCGAAGGATACACAAATTTTCAAGAATCTTCGGCATCCAGATTGATCAATTAGAATCTTCCTTCAACGGCAGTTAAGTGCCTTACTTTAATGACATTTATATATAATTTAAAACTTTAAACTCCATTGTGACTGTTTCATCTTCAACTTTATAACATCAAACAACAATGTTTCTGTGATATATGTACATTGTTTATGGACTATTTAATATGTTGTGCAGTTTGTGTTGTTGGCTGATGATGACCTTGATCTTAGGTCGAAACTAGTACTCTTAAGTCGAAACTAGTACCAAATAAATGTTCCATTTGCAATGTAACCCGCATTACAAAAATTAAGTAATGAAAAGGTGAAACTGTTAAACTAAACTTTTAATTTTATACAGTAGAAGTCCATTATAGCGAGAATTCATAACAGGGAAAAATGTACTCGCTATAACGGATTTTCGTTATATCCGATTCTTTTTATAAAAGTCTGAAAAACCCCCATGCACATTAAAGTCGGTGTGAAATGATAATCAGTTTGCTCAAAACTTGCGTTTCCACGGATGATATCCATACTATGGCTTGCTTGTTTGTTTGCTTGTTTGTTTCTTTCTTTCTTTGTTTTTGAAATCCGATACTATGTGAAAGTGTATGTTTAATTTCATTCTGAAACAATTATAGTACTGTATTTCTCCGAATCCAAGACAAACCCCACTTTTTCCTTCAGAAAATTTAAATCAGGCTCAAAAAGTGCTTTGTAAAATCATATGAATGCCTTTGTTGTACAGTACGCATTTTTAGATGCCAAACATTGGCTTTCATCGTGCCCTTTTTATTTTATTTGCGGCTGCACAATTATTCTTTATTTCCGCGGATTTACTAACCATTAACTTAAAATTGGTATCATAATACCGAAGAGAACCTGTTGAAAATTTGTTGGCATTATGAATTTTTTTGGAGAACGGCAGTCGACACGTATTACTAATCGACTCAAACATCGCCTTCGAATGTCAACAAGAGAGATCGCAAATGCACATAGTGAGAAAACTATACCGTACCGAAGATGATCGATTACATTTTGTGGGAAACATTTCAGTTTTCTTATTCAAACAGCATAACCTATCCTAACTTAACCGTACTATACGTATGATGAAAACATACTTCAACTGCCAGGAGAGAAATGATAACCTTCTCGCCATAAATTTTCATAATAAAAGCCTTTCCATAATTTAACCAGATGCGAGAAAATATGAACTAACCCCTGAAATCAATAATGCACTCTGCCATATCTCGAGGTGTATCCCATTCTTCCTTAATTACAGTATTTAGCATTAAAATTAAACGATCGTTTAGTCAGCCTTTATTTTTAACGAGTTAACAACTGTTATCGGACACATTATTTACGCATTTATTACGAAAATATGTTCTCTTTCATTTCGAATTTACTTCATGGAACTGCTGTTGACGGGTATTATTAATCAATTCCAACGTGAGTTAGCTGGAAAATTTATAATGTCCAATAATGGACCATTTATATTGGTATTATAAATTTACTCATTCAGGACAAATAATTTAGGTTCCCTATGGGAATCAACATCTATATCACCTTTGAATGTCGACAAGAGAACTCGCTAGTGGACGTAGTGAGGAAACAGTACCGAAGGTAATCGATCGCATGCAACATAATCGCTGGGGTGCATAAATATCGGTAACGGAAAAAATCGTGCGTGCTTAATCGCTCGTAATAACGGATGTGTCAATGATAGGGCTTTCGCTGTAACCGAGGGATAATACGCAGTTTACTGTAATATAGGAATTTAGAAGGGACAGCAAAACATTGTCCTTATAACGGAATTCTCGTTGTATGCCGTACTCGCTATAGCGGACTTCTACTGTATGCAATCACAGTTCAATATGGACCATTCAACATGAAGTTTATATCTCTTAATACCTATAGATATCCATAAATGTGGCAAACTTTCCTGTTATTTATTTTTATTCTTTCCATCGTGGAACTTTTGGCACTATTTGGGGGAGATAACATACCTAACCTAAACATTGTGGTCTCTCTTATTTCATTTACAGATGTTTAGGTAAATCCTGAAGTGATAAATGTAGAGAATAAGCATGAAATATACTTAAAAATAAGGGTCTGGCTTTCAGTAGCGATAGTTATCAAAAGAATGCTTCCAGTCACTATGTGTTTCATTTGGAAATACAACTAGTAACGTATGCTAGTTATCAGCTGGTGGTGTGGCACAATTTCAACAACACGGCTTTATTCAGAAAGAGTGGCTTCTGCTACACATACACCAGCTGGGAATATCAGAGACCATCTCCAGAAACCATTTGGGAATACTTCACACAGTTTGGTCTCAATAGTCAGGAACAAAACTATTTTTAAAAGGTTCAAAAAAGACGACCTCGAATGCTCTCGGTCTCGATTGCAATGCATGGCTGACAAAATGGCAGGGAAGATGACATCACTTGGAATGATGACACATCGTTAGTAGGGATCTTAGCAGCGCAAAACAATTAAAATGAAAGCAGTGATCAGGTTTACTGTGTGGTAAGCCTACTGCTCAACTGACAAAGACAAATGACTGGCCACTGAGTTATTTTGTATCATGATATTACAGTATCCTTATCCCTTTTATCTATGGGGTCGAGTATGAAGTGAGACGGTATAACTCAAATATTTTCATAAGTTTGTTAAAGAACGATGTAGAATGTTTGCTTATACAATTTATAGCCTAGAAGTAATTAGTTCACTGCACAAAATTTGATGTTATCGCATATTGGACCCTCCATTTTTTTTTTTTTTTATTATTATTTTTTTTTTTTTTTTTTTTTTTTTTTTTTGCTGTGGAAAAGGGGGTCTAATACGTGAGTAAATACGGTATACCTTGTCATACCTTAAGTTAATACTTAGAAGTACTTAGTCATGCCATAAGTTCTATCCCTCATGCAAAGGCAAGTCATCATCATCATCAATGTCCCACTCCAGTCACTTGGGTGTGTAGTGTAGAGAAAAATGTAGCTGCATCATATGCATGTATTTTAATTTATGAACTGGCGAACGATTGAAAGTTGTACTCCAACACTATAACACAGCATAGCTCACCGGTTGTGACTTGAGCATATTTGAAAGAATGAATGCATTAATGTATTCATATTAGTGGAGTCCCATACCACCACTGCTGTTTTAAACTGGCTATCATAGTAACTGCACCCTCGTGGTCAAAACATCTACTCAATAACTATGGCAGCTCCGCATTGCCTTAACTCGTGCTGAGAGAAGGCATGAAACGTGCGCCCCCTTGCCGCTCTACTACCATGTGACAACACAGTAGGTGCAGCCCCTCTCACCCCTGTCTTCCCCTTGCTTATACCCTCTCTTGTACTTTAGTCTGCTCAAAAAGTGACCTGGAGAATAGTTTCACCAATGTGTTGTACAGTGGCCTCAACGTAGGAAGGTGTCCACTGAGGGGAAGCATTACTGCGAAAGAGGACTCCCCCCCCCACTGCCTTAAGTAGAGTTGCATACTGTCATTTAGAAATAAAGTTTTTTTTTTTTAATGTTATATTTTGCACTGACACAGATAGGTCTTATGGTGATGATGGGACAGGAAAGGGCTAGCGATAGGAAAGAAACAACTGTCGCCTTAATTAAGGTACAGCCCCAGCATTTGCATGGTGTGAAAATAGGAAACCACAGAAAACCATCTTCAGGGCTGCTGACAGTGGGGTTCAAACCTACTATCCCCCCCAAAAACTCGATACTGGCCTCACTTAAGTGACTGCAGCTATCAAGCTTGGTAGAAATAAAGTAGATCTCTGGATCACAGGCAACTATTGAATTGCAGCGGAATAAATAAGAATGAATAAATATAGAGTCAATTATGTCAGAAATCATAACACTTGGAATTCATTAGGAGTTTCTAATTAAAAGTGATAATGACCTGTTTTAATTTTCCATCATTAACAGACCTACTGTAACTTAAAAAATAGAAAGACCTAGGGCAATCTCTGGTTCTTCATTGTCATCTTTACATAAATATTTACTGATTTCTTAACTGTAAAATTTAAATGATTTGTTAGAATGTTGACCACGATTTTATGGTAACTTTGCAGAGAAGCTGCTATGCGGTGTCGTAAGAAACGGAAAACATGGATTCAAGCCCTGGAACAGCGTGCCGAAGACATGCAGCGAACAAATCACTCTCTTCAATCTGAGGTTGCTGCTCTCCGAGCAGAGGTGGCTCAGCTGAAAACTCTACTCCTTGCTCACAAAGACTGTCCTGTGACCCATGCCATGGCACAAGGTTAGAGTAATAAAATGTACTCTCGTATAATTTTTTATGCACTGATATCCTATTTTTGACTAGTTATATCCCTGAGATTACGAATCATATTTTGTACTTTCCAAATTTAATGATATTGAATCTATCACATTTTTCAAATAGGCTCCTTCTCCTCTTCCATTTTTTGTTCTACTTAATCATGAGAGTGCTGATGTATCTCTTTCATTCTTTCTAGGAATATGCAACATCCTCTCTCAGATCTAATTCCTTTGTGATTGAATTAATTCCCCTGTTTCACTTCATTCTTGATTTTCTTCTCATTTTGGGTGTTACAGTAGCTCAGGTCAGGAACACCCTGCTACCGTATGTGACAGTAGATGGTACTCCCTTTGACTGTCTGGCCGAGGGTTGGGCGGCCAGTACCAAACCCAACAAACTAAGGGAGAACCAACGGATAAGGGCGGAGGAGTTCTCCCTTAAGAGGCTTGATGAAGCCTTTGTGTAGGAAATGACACACTAATTCACCAAAATGCTGCTGCCTTGCAGATGTGGCAGGGGACTGCCAAAGGCTCAGGGAGATTACCCTGACACAAAATCCTCTACAGTGTTAGGCCTAGCAAGTCAGCTGCACAGAGTTGATGAGATTATTGCTTTCAAAACCAAAACAAGCCTCGGATGTATATTAAAATTACCAGACATGACAACAACTCTTCATGCAACTCATGAACTTATGATGGCCAACAACCCGAAGCTCATCGAGATGCAGGAAGAGACCTGCATTACACAGGAAGAAACAGCTCATAATTGGAACTGTCAATATCCTCACCCTTACTGGTAAATTCGAAGATATTGTAGACCTCATGGACAGATGCATACTCGGCATTTTAGGGTAGAGTGAGACAAAATGGAAAGGGTCAGGAAAGAAAACCTTACAAAATATATATTGTACTGGAGAGAGAACCCTAATGAAGCTAGAAATGGAGTTTCTTTTGTTCTCCACACAGATGTTAATGTGCAGGCGGACATAAGTTATATGAGTGACAGAATCATTAAAATGAAATTACACGTTGCCCAGGTATTTCATACCTTTCTCCAAGTATCAGCGATTCAGAAACCAGGTGTTGGATTGCAAAACTTTCCCAGGAGCAGACGTGGACTCTGACCACAACTTGTTGGTCATGAAACGCCATCTGAAGCTCAAGAAATTGAAGAAAAGAAAGAATGCAAAAAGATGGAATCTAGACAAGTTTGAAAGAAAAGAGCGTAAGGGATTGTTTCAAGGAACACGTTGCAAAAGGACTAAATGAAGAGGCTGAAGGAAACACAATAGAGGAAGAGTGGATAGTCATGAAAAATGAAGTCAGCAGGGCTGCTGAAGAATGTTAGGAAGGAAGAAAAGATCAACTAAGAATCAGTGGATAACTCAGGAGATACTAGACCTGATTGATGAATGACAAAAATACAAGAATGCTAGAAATGAAGAGAGCAGAAAAGAATACAGGCGATTAAAGAATGAAGTGGATAGAAAGTGCAAGGTAGCTAAGGAAGACTGGCTGAAGGAGAAGTGCAAGGATGTCGAAGGTTGTATGGTCTTAGGAAAGGTAGATACTGCATACAGAAAAATCAAGGAAATCTTTGGAGAAAGGAAATCTAGGTGTGTGAATATTAAGAGCTCAGATGGAAAGCCACTTCTAGGAAAAGAAGAAAAAGCAGAAAGATGGCAGGAACATATCCAACAGTTGTATCAAGGTGAAGATGTAGATAATTTGGTTCTGGAACAAGAAGAGGCGTTGATGCTGATGAAATGGGAGACCCAATTTTGAGGTCAGAGTTTGACAGAGCTGAGTGTGACCTAAATAGGAACAAGGCAACTGGAATTGATGACATTTCTTTCAGAATTACTGACTGCCTTAGGAGAAACCAGCATGGCAAGGTTATTCCATTTAGTGTGTAAGAAGTATGAGACAGGAGAAGTCCCATCCTATTTTCAGCAGAATGTTGTTATACTTATTCCCAAGAAAGCCGGTGCTGACAGGTGTGAAAACTATCGCACCATTAGTTTAGTATCTCATGCCTGCAAAATTTTAACACGTATTATTTACAGAAGAATGGAAAAACAAGTTGAAACTGTGTTGAGAGAAGATCAATTTGGCTTCATAAGTAATGTAGGAACACATGAAGCTATCCTGACTTTACGTCTGATCTTAGAGGATCGAGTCAAGAAGGACAAGCCCATGTACATGGCATTCGTAGATCTAGAAAAGGCATTTGATAATATTGATTGGACCAAGCTGTTTAAGATTCTGAAGGTGATTGGGATCAGATACCGAGAACGAAGAATTATCTACAATCTGGATAAAAATCAGTCTGCAGTGATAAGAATTGAGGGCTTTGAAAAAGAAGCAGCAATCAAGAAAGGAGTGAGGCAAGGCTGCAGTTTGTCCCCCCTCCTTTTCAGTGTTTACATAGAACAGGCAGTAAAGGAAATCAAAGAGGAATTTGGAAAGAGAATCACAATCCAAGGAGAGGAAATCAAAACTTTGAGATTTGCCAATGATATTGTTATTTTATCTCAGACTGCAGAATATCTCGAGAAGCTGCTGAATGATATGGACGAAGTCTTGGGTAAGGAGTACAAGATGAAAATAAATAAGTCCAAAACAAAAGTAATGGAGTGCAGTCAAATGAAGGCAGGTCATGCAGGAAATATTAGATTAGGAAATGAAGTCTTAAAGGAAGTAGACAAATATTGTTACTTGGGTAGTAAAATAACCAATGATGGCAGAAGTAAGGAGGACATAAAATGCAGATTAGCACAAGCAAGGAAGAGCTTTCTTAAGAAGAGAAATTTGTTTACTTCAAACATTGATATAGGAATTAGAAAGATGTTTTTGAAGACTTTTGTGTGGAGCGTGGCATTGTATGGAAGTGAAACATGGATGATAACTAGCTCAGAAAGAAAGAATAGAAGCTTTTGAAATGTGGTGTTACAGAAGAATGCTTAAGGTGAGATGGATAGATCGAATCACAAATGAAGAGGTACCGAATCAGATTGGTGAGAGGAGATCGATTTGGCTAAATTTGACGAGAAGAAGAGATAGAATGATAGGACACATCTTAAGACACCCAGGACTTGTTCAGTTTGTTTTTGATGGAAGTCTAGGTGGTAAGAACGGTAGGGGTAGACCAAGGTACGAATGTGACAAGCAGATTAGAGCAGATGTAGGATGCAGTGGATACGTAGAAATGAAAAGGTTAGCACAGGATAGGGTAGCATGGAGAGCTGCATCAAACTAGTCTGTGGACTGATGACTCAAACACACACATGCCCCACAAACAGGCTGCCCTGCAGATGAAAAAGATCCATTCCTTGTAGATCTAGAGGACAAAATAAAGGAAGACAACATCACAATTATGGGAGACCTGAATGCCCAAATTGGGACAGATAGGCAAGGCTGCAAAGACATCAGAGCTCCAATCCACAGAACTCTCTACAGATGAAAAATAACCTGTTACTCAATGGAAATCACCATTTCACACAACTACTCATACACCAGACCCATATCAGACTATTTCACCTGGGAGTAAAAATTGTACTTTCTGAACTTCGCACTAACTTCTGGATCTTTCGAGCCAGAATAATTGTCAAGAAAGTTTTACACAGATGCTTACCGTGTGAAATTGCCAAAAATACCCAAGTAAAAGATCTGGATGCCCCATTACCAAATGATTTTGTTTAGCCTTCGCCCCACTTCTCGATCACTGGATTAGATTTTGCTGGTCCGCTTTATGTGAAGAAGGTTATCACATTCAGCTAGTCATACATACTTGTGCCATGACATTACATTTAGAACTCTTTTTTTAATATGCCCATGAATTGCTTTATTTTGGTATTACGAAGATTTGTAAGTTGCTGAGGTCTCTTGGATACAATTTATTCTGATAACAAGACATTCCAGGCAGAATGCAGAGAACTAGATGACTTGTCTCCCATCTTCTCTTCTAGCAGAAGACCACAGTACTTCGCTAATGGTATGATGACATGGAAATTCATTGCCCCATGTGTGGCTTGGTGGGGAGGATGGTGGGAGCACATAAATCTGAATTAAAAATAAAGCTTTGAGGAGGAATTTGGGGAAACAGCAAGTAGGTGAAATAGTGTTCTTGTCTGAAATAGAAGCTGCAATCAATTCAGGACCTTTAATTGAAGATAAGAACAGTGATTGCTTGACATCAGCACACCTTTTTTCATGGAGGCACACTAACAAGTCACCGCTACCAAACAGAGAACCAAACATCAGTGTCAACTTACAGAAGCATTTCCAGCTTAGCCAACAACTCACAAATGATTCCTGTAGAGATGGATGAAGGAATATCTGGTACAACTCCCCAGCTATTGTAAAGTTCTACAGCCACACAAAAGAGACACATAGCTCCGAGTTAGTGGCCTGGTCCTTCTGCTAGAGGAACTATGTCCAAGGCATTTGTAGAAGTGGGTGTTTGTAGGCGAGTTACTTCAAGAACGAGATGGTAAAATAAGAACTGTTGTGCTTCATAATTCAAATGGTCATTCCCTTAGAGATTGACCAGAATGTTATTCATACATTATGCAGTATGTATACGTTTGGTGGATGTCATATCCTTTGAAGACAGTCAAGGATTGTAAAACCAAAGAAGCAGTGTTTGGTCTGAATTAATAAAGACGTGAAGAAAGCTAGTGTCACACCCCGAGGATTTCTGTAACCATGAGTTTGTTGCAGACATTGCACTTGTGCAGATCCTGTGATCAAGCTGGAATAATGCTGTTAAAATACACTTACTGATAAAATAAGCGAAACTCTCTGTATTTCAGACAAAATTTCAATATTAGTCTTTTGAAAACTTGTAGGTATAAATTAAATGTTATGCCATTACAACAATATGTCACTGTATCATAAGTTAATTAGCCCATTTGAGAAGTTTCAGTGCAATAATTGGTAAACATTGATCGTGAAAATATTGCCATTTCCCGTCTTTGGACAAGAATAACCACAAACAGCTGTCTTAAGATTTATTGCTGGGAATTCTCATGCCGTGTATTTTTGTGGACATTACGGCTTGTCTACAACAGTTAGTCTCACTTCAAGACAAGACAGTAACAAGATGTTCGAACAAAGTTTAAACACCTGTATTCGATTTATATTTAAGCTGCGATATGATTCTCACATTTCGCCTTATTATAGGGAGTTGTCATGGCTTCGTGTTCATGATCTCCACATGTTGTCCCTTCTGCATGGAGTTCTAAACTCAAGTATGCCGAATTATCTCTCACCCTCATCAAACTTTAATTACCTCTCCTCCTATCATAACCACGATACACGATCTGGCTCCTGTTTAACAATATCTCTCAGTCACCCTAGGACTTACAATTGCTCCTTTGTAGTCACTGCCACTAGGTTGTGGAATACCCTCCCTGCTACCATTAGAGTTTTACGTTCTCGTAGGAGATTTAAGATGGATTGCCGAAATCACTTGCTGAATACTTCTAGCTGCCTTGTTCGATGTGTGTAGTGTGAATGAGCTTATTTTTATAAAAATTAGAAATGTATTTGCTAGTTATAGGTTTTTACTGTGTTTCCTTCTTTTATTATTACTAGTGTTAGTTTTAAAATTATCATCATATTGTCATGTTATACATTCTATAATTATTTCTTTTATTAATATCTCCATATTTGCTATTAGTACTATATTATTTTAAAAAAAGATTTGTTGTATTTAAAAAATTCTATGTATGTTAATTATTTTAAATGTTGTGGTTAAGTGTAAGAAAGGGCCTTGAGCCCTAACTTCGCCATGAATAAAGACAACTCACTCACTCACTCACTCGTTTGTGTATGTAAGTGTGTGGATGAAGTCAGAATTGAGCGCATGATGTGGCCTGCTTGTAGTCCCGACCTAAACCTGATAGAGCATGTCTAGGATTTGCTTGGGATACATGCTAGGAGTTGTTCCCCTGACACACTGGCTCATTTTCGGACTGCACTCCAGGCAGAATGGGAGCTCGTACCACAAGAGTGCATTCGAGATTGCATTCTGAGCATACCTGTTCAAATCACAGCTGTAACTGCAACTACAGGTCGTAATACCCGTTAGTGAGGCAATGTAATTGTGTTGAAAACGTGTGGACAAATAGACTGCATACGGAACGGTGCAGAGCTCCAGGTTTTGACATTTCCAAATTCATGTTGGTGGACTGTTGTGATTGTCACGATCAAAAATGTTTCTCAGTTCTTGAGCTGAAACTTTTCAAATGGGCTATCTAATTTAAAATGTATTGCCATATTGTTGTAATCTCATAATATTTGATTTTTATCAGGTTTCAAATGGACTATCATTAAATTTTATCTGAAATATGTAGTGTATGGCCTTTTTTTTCTTTTTTTCTTTTTTTGCTGGTGAGTGTATTTACAATTATGTATGAATGATGATATTGGTGTGGGTTATCAGGGTCTTTATAACTAAAATTACTATATATTGAGGTAGCATGTTTTACTATCCATAAACTTTATTGAAGCCGGGCTGAGTGGCTCAGATGGTTAAGGCACTGGCCTTCAGACCCCAACTTGTTAGGTTCGATCCTGGCTCAGTCTGTTGGTGTTTGGAGGTGCTCAAATTGGTAGATTTACTGGCACGTAAAAGAACTCCTGCGAGACTAAATTCTGGCACCACGGTGTCTTCAAAAACCGTAAAAATAGTTAATGGGACATAACGCCAATAACATTATTATTATTATTTATTATTATTTATTTATTGAACTACTACTATTTACAGTTTATCACAAGTTCACTTGTGCAGTGTCTTTCCAGAACAGTTCAAAGCTAGCAAGCCTCATTGAACTCCACAGAGCCGTCTGACGGACTTTTCCATTGAAATATTTGTCACAGACTCGTGACTGTCTCGTACTGCTTACTTTCATTGCGATGTCTAACTCACTTGAGAATGACTCTGCTTTCCCACAGTTGCACTCTTATATAAGCAAATAGGATATTATAGTAGCTGCTAGCTCCAGATCATTCTGGGTACCTGTTCCTTTGTTGATCAGCTTTCGGCTTCGTCTAGGAGCTTCCACATCGTGAACCTCAGTAGTTTGCTGGCACAATTGCTCTCTGCTGACCTCGTCCACATTGTCGCCGTTGTGCTGTGATTATTATCTCTCGCTGGCATTCTTGCCAACTGCTACAAGTCGATCTTCATTGTTACAATATTGTAAATGTTCTTACAGCTGAATTTCATCCTCTTAATAATTGCTATTACTTATGCAGAATTCATAAGAATGTTATCTGATAACTTGAATTACAAATTGCTTTTCTGCTATAGTGATTAGCTGCCTGAGATGAACTGAACATATGACTTGATTCCAGCACATCAACATTGCTCTTGCCTACTCATGAGTGCATAAGTGCAGATGAGCTGACCAAAGCTGCCTTAGGTCCTGGACTTGCTGAAAATATTGTAAACCTGCTTTGGTGCATGCTGCATTCAGTGCAACTGTTGGCTCAATTTCACCCAAGAAAAGTGGAAACTGTTGCAGGAAAAAGAAAACTGATATCTATGAAGCTTGATGCTAGCCTTACTTTCACGTAACCCAGTGAGATTTTATGTCTAAGGGTTAAAGTTTTATTGATGGAAAGGAAGGATTCAAATACTTATGTCTAGTCTTTGAATGGAGAATACAAATATTTAGGAATTTTTTTCAGTTTAAGGGGAAGATGGATATATTTCTTTATCATATCCTGAAGCAGAAATATTTTAAATAACTACATAAATCTTGATCAGAGACTAGATATGATCATGAATACTTGACATAGAGTATTTGGGTTTGTCTGATTTCCTGCTATCTTGTGTGTAAACCATGCTATTACCTCAATAAGTTGTTCTTCCTTCCTAGTTTTCCTAATCTTGTTTAGTATCAGTATCATTCATTGAGAACATGTTTGTGTCTACAGGTGTTCCTGCTGCACCAGTGTCTCATTCTCAGCATATTATAAATGTGACTGTGCCTCTTATAACACAGAATGGTTTGATGTCAGGAGCAACAGCTGTCAATTCAACAGTGCAGCAACCAATGTTGATGAGTACTGTACCAGAACATCAAGTAGTTCTGTTAAACAAACCGAGCATTGCAAAACGACGTGCAAGCAATACTGTGCTGTCAACACCTGCCAATAAGAAACCTCTTGTGGACAATACTGTTGCCCCTCAAACTCTTCTTCTTACATCTGCTATTAATTCTTCAGAATCGGTGAACCTCGTGAGTACAAACTCTAAGCCTCAGCGTCGTTTAGTGGCCAATGGATCGGTAGGTAATGTGGCAACCACAATGGTGACAGGCACAAATGTTGTGATACCCAGTGTTGTGGTGACACCCTCTCAAGTCCAGGAAGTAGTGCAGAGTGACCCTTCTTTAGTGCCTATGTCATTGGATCAAATTCCTACAATTCTTCTTCCCAAATCGCTATGTTTATCGTCGGTAGGAATGACTCAGGAACATCACACTCCATCTACCAACGGTGACAGTACAACTGGTATCACACCGGTAATCAAGTTGAATCCAAATGTGACAAGGACAGACAGGACAGATTCAAGAGGCCAGCATGAAAATAAAAGTATTAGTAACGGTCATGGAGAGGATAGTGATGTAGAAATTATAATGGAAGTTCAAAAAGAAAGTGATGGAAGTTGAAGTGAAATGTTTGTATTTTTATTACAGATTTTTGTATTATTTATTTTTTAATGGAAGATAATTTCCATTGTTTATCTAGTTAACAGTTGATACTCAGATGTTGTAATTTTATAATTAGTATTTCATACTGTAGCATCTTGAGACATAATGCTTTATACTGTATAGAGCTCTTTTTTAATTAATCAAGCAGTATGTATTTCTTAACTTTCATTTTCAATAACTTGTAGCCTTGGGTAATGTTGATTTTTATTTCCCTCTTGATTGCAGTGTTGTATGAAAGAAAGAAAAGAAAGAAAGAAGTTACAGTTTTTAAAATAGAAAGAAATAAACAAGCTATGGTACTCCCATCCTGTGGTATTACTACCTTTACTCGCAAATAGGATGCCATCATAAATTAAACCCCTTGATTTTTTTAAAAAGAATTGTTACTGCATACCTGCCAACTTTCCCGATTTAGGCGGGAGACTCCTGATTTTCGACAGTTATTTCTGCCTCTCGATTATTCTATTATCCCTCCCGATTTTAGTTTATTTTTTCGTGAACTTCAAACATTTGTTTTCAAATCCTGCCATTTCAGCTTTGTACACCAGTGACCGGAAGTCCTTCGTTCATTGGCTGCTTTCAAATGAAATATCAGTGTTTATTAATACAAGAAATGCGCACGAATTTGTGATGTTTATTGAAACCTGTATATTGCGACGCTTGTATCGATTGTCAAGCTCTCGTTCTCGCATGCTATGTTCATGTTTATTCACATCAGTCTAGTTGATTCTAGAGACTAGTCGCTAGATTTGGAGTCTTTTTAGTAATTTAGTGACATAATTTCAAAGGTAGCGACTAGTGACTTTTCTAGAGTTTTTAGGAGCCATTTGGAGACTTCTGGTGAATTTTAATGTATTACTTGATAAAAATAGAATTGCACTTCGCATGATCGTGCAGGCTCGTGATGCAATATACTAATCTATGCATTTACTAAGTAATGTAATCTAAGTGCATGACTGATTTACATGTGTGGAGCATGAGTTTATACATTTTCGGAAGGCTTATCTGAGACCAATCATCTCACTTACATACTTCCTGTGAGGAAATAGAGATGTGTAAGTTTCAGCCTTGTAGCCTCGTATAGCAACAGTCGGGTTTTGAGACAGTAAGTGTTATTGTATATACCATAGTACTCCTGTATTGTTCAAGACATGTAGAATAAGCAGTTTTGACCAATTGTATCTTCCTGATTTTTCCTTATTTACATGTAAAAATCTCCTGATTTTTTATTTTGTAAAGTTGGCAGGTATGTTACTGAATATTTGAGCTTCCTAATTTTATTTCAACCGGGCGAGTTGGCCTTGCGTTTAGGAGCGCGCGGCTGTGAGCTCACATTCTGGAGATAGTGAGTTCAAACCCCACTGTCGGTAGCCCTGAAGATGGTTTTCTGTGGTTTCCCATTTTCACACCAGGCAAATGCTGGGGCTGTACCTTGATTAAGGCCACGGCCGCTTCCTTCCCATTCCGAGGCCTTTCCTCTCCCATCGTCGCCATAAGGCCTATCTGTGTCGGTGCGACGTGAAGCAAAATAGCAAAAAAAAAAATTATTTAAGTAAATCTGTTCATGTGGGTTTCAGAGACAACTTTATATTCTTAGATCCTGCAATCCTACTCCATCTTGCAAATTATGTCTCCATCATATCATACTCAAGTATTAGTAACGGTCATGGAGAGGATAGTGATGTATAGGGCTCAGATGTTTAAGACCTAAAAATAGTCCAAATAAGCAAGCAAATATGACCTTAAAAGTGATTAAATATGACCTCAAAGTGACAAAATATGACCGGAAAATGACTAATTAAAATATGGACATTTTTTAATAAATTATAAATCGAAAGGGCAGTTCCTTTTATACATATTTGTTAACTTAATTCTTTATTCTTACTTTCATATTAGACTAATTTTCTGAATATACATATTTAGCAGTTATTCACAGTCTATTGGCCTTGGTTCACTTATCGAACATTTGTGAATACATAGCTATAAAATACCGGTACTAAGATTATCAGATCACACAACATAGTAAAAGTCAAAACATGTTTGCACCCTGTAGTGGTGGTTTGAAATACGAGAAAACTAGAAATCAATGTATTTTTTAAATATTTTGGAACGTTCAAGCCCAGATTTCATTAATATTATCAAATGCGTTAAAGTTTAAATTGAGTACCACTAAAGGAATTAGATTTCTTTCAATACATTATGGTAAGGCGGCAGGGCCTATAGTGCAAACTAACATACCTTTTTCATTCTTCTCCGCGGGTGGAACTGAAGTGTATGAAAAGATTCATCTTCAAATCATCAGGCGTGAAAGACCTCCGATTATCACTTAACACATGCTTGTAAGAAACAGAAGCTCCTTTCTATGTCACAAGATTATTGGTGTAAATTTAAATCGTGTAAAAGGAGCAGTGAAGTCTATGGCCTTCATTCTATACAAACGGTATTCCACTTGTATTAACTGCAGATGTGATGCCGAGAAGCAGTATTGTGAACACTAGTTCGCATTCGATAAGTTGAAGATGATTTTGCACAACTGCATCTGTCGACAGACCACCAAAATATGACAGAAATATGATGTTTCTACGAAAATGGGTCAAAATATGACCTTATGACAAAAAAATAGCCGAAATATGCATTTATATGACAAATAAAAACTACTTAATTGTGATGATTTTCACCTGAATTGCACCAAAATCCAATCAGGCAAGAAAATAGAGACAAAGAAGAAATATGACTTTTCCTAAACATCCGAGCCCTAGTGATGTAGATATTATAATGGAAGTTCATTAAAAAAGTGATGGATGGGTAGGACTGTTACTTCTCCCCATTTTACCGAGCAAGTGGCCGCGTGGTTTGGATCACATAACTATTAACTTGCATTCGGGAGTTAGTGGGTTTGAACCCCAGTTGGTAGCCCTGAAAATGGTTTTTCGTGTTTTCCCATTTTCACCCCAGGCAAATTCTGGGGCTTTACCTTAATTAAAGCCAAGGTCGCTTTCTTCCCTCTCCTAGCCCTTTCTTATCTCATCATCATAAGACCTATCTGTTTCCGTGCAATGTAAAGCAAATTGAAAAAAAACTCCCTATTCTCACAAACACTCACACATTCGTTTTAGAAAATACAGTAGTTTAATTTTTCATACCTCTGTCTGACTATAAACAATGTAGAAATGTCATTCTGAAATTCTGTTTAAAAGGAAAGTGGTGCTGGCACTTGATAGTTTCATGAACATGTAGCACAGTATTGCTTTAGACACAACTTGGCTGGCAAACTGTGAATTACATCAGCTTTAAGCAATAATACTCTGCTGAATTTTGTAATGACAATGAATGTGGTAGTGCTCACTGAATTTCATTTAACCATGTTTGCTTAAAAATACTCCCTACAAAATGTTAATGTCATTAGAAATGAAGTAAATGACAATAAAAGCATTTAATGATTGTTCGCTGAAATGACCCATCCTGCTTCAATCTTCATAATCTTTCATCATCAGATGTATACATGTGAAATAATTTGTCTGAAAAGTGGGGGCCCTGTTTGCAAGTAAATTGGTAGATATATATATTTTTTTTTTTTTTCCTCAATCATAAATTTGTTGTCTTGTAATTATCAGTCACCTACCACTGGGTCTTTGCATCCTGGTTCACTATTATTACTACAAAACTCTGAATACTTATTGTTCAGAATGATTGTCTGTAGTGAGTCTGAAGTACCGGTATATGAAAGTAGAAGAAGGGAACGTAAAGTTAAGAGGTATTTTAATATTTTTGTTTAAAGTACTTAGCATCCAAAATGATCATTCCCATTAGAGTTACAGTAGTCTTAGCCTTCTAATGGGACTGAACAATTGAACAAGATTCTATGAAAAGAGGGTCCAGCTCAGAGAAAGAACGACAGTGTCCATTGTTGAATCCTGATGCTGCTGTGAGATGGGGGAGAGAAGAAAAATGTAATCTGATTTAGAGTGGTGTCCATTGTTGAATCCTTATACTGCTGTGAGATGGAGGGAGAATTACATTGTCTTTGTCTGGTATACATATGTTTTAGTTATCACATGATTTGTTTAATTTTTATTTGGCTTCAGATGGCCAGTAAGTGGCTGAAACTAGTCCCAAAACTTATGTAATATCATTTACTTGTCAATTTATTCTTATAATTGCACTTCAATACAGAACAAAAAATGAAATTTATAGCTTAAAGTGTGAAGTATTTGTCAAAGTTGATTTGGGGAATCTAGATGTAAATACATTCTCGTGCAAATTAATTGGAACAATGTTTCTTTTTTATAATTTTCCTAATTATTGGTAACAGTGTGCTACACACTGATTCTTAGATCCCATATTTTCTGTACATTGTTTGTTCATTGATTGAATAGTGATTGCTCTGTGCTGTGATTCCTCCCAAGAAATGTAGTGTGATTGTAGCATATTATCGCATAATATTCTATGACTCAAAGAGAGATCGCTGCTAAGTCAAGTGTCGGTGTTGGCACTGTAAACTGAAGTATTCGGCAGCCCAAACAGATTGGTTCACTTTCACCCAAGAAAAATGGAAACTGTTGCAGGAAAGAAGAAAACTGTGCCGATTGATGATTGTTTTCTTCTCAGAAGAAGCAGATTAACTCCAGGCTTAGTGCTTAGTGCTTGGCCTGTTAATTGGGCAACAGGGGGATCAAACCTGCATGCGACTAATGTTTGTTGTAGACTTCCAGCTGGTGGAAGGAAACTAACAGGAGAAATGTGTAAGAAGCATTTTTTGTGGATGTTCGATCATCAGGATAGGAGCAGAGGGTTCAATAAGTTCAGCAAGCAAAAGAATGAGCCCACAAATTCAGCACATTTGCAACAGACCATACAACGACCATATTTTCACGAATAATTAATGCACTTATTTTAATTAAAAATACAAGCGAAAACTTCAGATGCGTAAATTATTCAAGGAATTCAGATATTTAAAAATTATTTACAAATCATTTATATTTAAAAGATACATCAAATATAATATAAACACAATTGGTTCAACTCATTTGTGGTTATCGTCATTTGGAATTGAGATTTTTTCTGAAAAGTCGAATAGGGTACAGCAGATAAGTTGGACACGTGGGTTTGAAGTGCCAACACTGGAAAATATTCTTCCTGTTACGAGCTGGCAGTATGACCTGAAGTGAAATAAACATGAGCTAATAAAAGTACAATTCATGTAATGTCGTAACAATGACACACCAGCAAAGAAAGAAAACTGTCTAACACGAGAAGGGCCGGGAATCAAAGGAGGGACCCTGCTAGATTTCCCCAAACTGTTCATATCCAATCTTGTACGAGTGACGTGTCCATTGACCCTTTTTCTTGGATACGAATGTGGATCCCTCGCGGAAATTTTACTTTAGGCATTGTTTTTAATTTTGAAACAACGTAAAGTGCAAGCTTTCTGCCATCAGCTGTTACTGCAAGCACTGTAGTACATCGTTGTTTTTCGCTTCTAGTAGCGCATACGATAACACTCGATGTCCCTTTCTTATCGATTGTTCGACTTTGTGGCATATTGAAACTGATTGGCAGCTGACATGCAGCTCCTATTTGGGAGATAAAATATTCTTTCACTTTTCACTTCTCAATCACAAAGCAATGAAAATCAATTACTTTTTGGTTGAAATCATTTGTCATTTTTTGACATAATGTTATTCTTCGCCAAAGAGGAAGTCCATTTCTCTTCATAAAATTAATAATCTAGCCACGGCTAACCTTCAAATCCGAGACACTGATTCCATGTGCAGTGGCTATTTCTCATTCTTTAAAATACAGCATTTCGTGAGAAATGGCATATCCAATGTTGCATAACAAAATCATATATTTAAACAGGTCCTCCTCTACTTGTGAAAACTTGCCACTTTTTGGTCCACGAAATGCTTTGTGAGACTGTTAGTCGCTTGAAGTGCACTTCTCTATTACTGTGATAGCGCATGTTGCATTTGGACACTGAATACTTGTGGCCCGCTGCCTTATTCCCCCATGTTTTGGCGAAACTGATCACCGCGAGTTTATATGTTACAGTATTACTCGAATACTTGCTCACTGTGGACCAACAAACAATTTTGAGATCACAGAAAACGTATGTCCCATACCCGAAACACTCATCAAATATCTTTGTCCCAGACAGGAATAGAGCGTCACTAGTCCCTTCTGGGCTGATTCTCTTGCCGAACTAGTGCAGTGGTATTTCCAACGAGCTAATAACAGCACGATGCCCTGTATTTGGAATGCCCGCTTTTTCAAAAGGAAGGCTTCTACTTAAGCAGTTGACATCTTTATTTCGAAGCGCATCCAGAGCTGCGTGATTAATATTCAATGAAGTGGGTGCATCAAATACGTGAACATTTCTATTTCTCCACTTTGGACCCAAAAATATTGGGATGCGTAAATTATGCGAGAAAATATGGTATGTTATGAGGGTGTTTCACATCGAATGTCTGGGACCTATAGTGGTAGTTACTTCACAGTTTAGGTCATGTAGCTGTAAGCTTGCATGTGGGAGATGGTAGGTTCGAAGCCCATCATTGATAGTCCTGAAGATGGTTTTCCATAGTTTTCCCATTTTCACACCAGGCAAAATGCTGCGGATTTAATTAAGGTCGTAGGCTTCCCAGTCCTAGACCTTTCCCATCCCAATATAGCCTAAAGACCTAACTGAGTGCCGGGATGAGTGGCTCAGACGGTTAAGGCACTGGCCTTCTAACTCCAACTTGGCAGGTTCGATCCTGGCTCAGTCCGGTGGTATTTGAAGGTGCTCAAATACAACAGCCTCGTGTCGGTAGATTTACTGGCACATAAAAGAACTCCTGCGGGACTAAATTTCGGCACCTCGGCGTCTATGAAGACCATAAAAGTAGTTAGTGGGACGTAAAGCAAACAACATTATTCATTAACCTAACTGAGTCAATATGACATTAAAATACTTGCAAAAAAAGTTAGTACCAATAGATGGCATGAGAAAATTGACCAGTACATCAAAATGCTGGGAAGGAGAGTAGGAAATGAGGATAGAATTTTTCAGAAAGACTTCACTCCTTGCTGTACTTTTGAGAAAGTGGAGAAATACTTCAGTGATATGAATATTGGTGTGCTAGAGGGAACTTCCCAGACATTAATACTGTGGAAAACACATGGGTTATTTGCAAAATAAAACTCTTAAAACTTGACTGTTCCATAAAAGTATGTGTGATTGTTAGCTTGCATTCAGGAGATGGTGAGTTCAAAACCCACTATCAGCAGTTCTGAAAATGGTTTTTCCATGGTTTCCCATTTTTACACCAGTCGATTGCTTGGGCTGTATCTTACCTTAACCCCTTAACTGGGGAATAGTTTCATAACATCAACCAGCCAGTGGGTGATTATTCAGCGTAATGCGCACTTTTGGAATGGGTACAGTAGCGTGCGGCAGATGTAAATACAAAAAACAAAAACAAACCCCATGTCACTACAGCCCTTGCAGGGCCTTGGCCTACCAAGCGAACGCTGCTCAGCCCGAGGGCCTGCAGGTCACGAGGTGTCGTGTGGTCAGCACGACTAATCCTCTAAGCCGTTATTCTTGGCTTTCGAGACTGGGGCCGCTATCTCACCGTCAGATAGCTCCTCAATTCTAATCACGTAGGCTGAGTGAACCTCGAACCAGCCCTCAGGACCAGGTAAAAATTCCTGACCTGGCCGAGAATCGAACCCGGGGCCTCTGGCTAAGAGGCAGGCACGCTACCCGTACACCACGGGCCGGCGTAGATGCAAATACTCAATAAAAAACATATATTTTACTTGATTTATTTAAATTATGAGTGATATAGTAGAAATTCAATAGCATTATGTTATTACCGTTTTTCTTGTAAACCCGTAAATATATACATGTGTACACGGTGTGTTCATACAAAAGTGAATTTAAAAAGTATTCCTTTCATTATTATGATGACATTTTTTCAAGTTTTCAGATATGCATTAATAGGGTCTACATACTTTCTAGTTCATAGGTTATTCAGAAATTACGTACAGTGTGGTAAATACGGAAGCAAGGGCAAGCACAAAGGGCCACATCACATTCCTCACAGTAGTAGACAGTTTCCCGTCGCCTCTGGTTTGACAGGCACACAACACAACGTTTTCTTGAGTGATTCCTACATCCGGTCGGCGGATTCTCAAGATAATTCAACATCTTTCCTAACCAAGCCTTTATCACATCACACGGAACAGTTTACCATCATATACAGACCAATTTACAAAAAGGCATCAGAACATGGACAATGGAGTTCGCAGAAAACTGTATTGTAGTAACAACAGCTCGCAAATTTAGTTATTTCAATGTACATATACACAAATAAATTCTTTACGAAGAATTTGGCGCGGACCGTACGAGACAACACGAGACAGCTGTTGGACTGCCGCCTAGAGGTGGGAACGGAGCGAGTAATACCGATGAGTAATCCCGTTGTAGCGGTAGAGCGCACCACCGATCCCCTCCACTTACAACTGCAAAGACTCGCGTAGGACCAGAGCACAGTGTAGCGCATGACACGTGTTTAACAAGGGGAGACCACGACGTTGAGATCACGGATCATCTTCAAATTTTATACACTTTTAGTAGTCTATTAGGACAACATAATGTGCAAATAGTAAGGAGTACTATTAAGGCGTTTTCAAGAAAACCGCAAGAGAATTTTCGCCTCAAATGTGTACCGGTGCATTGCGGTCACGAGCACGAGGTGACGACGGTCGAGTGGTTAGCGTTCAAGCTCCGTAATCGCTGGATCACTGGATTGAGTCTTGCGATTCACTTTTTGTTTTTCAACACTGGTCATATTCTTTCATATATATTGCAGGTCAGAGTGTCGAGGTGCAAAGCAGTTCCAGGTACCTTACTCAATTTCACTCTCAGGTATGAGGGATTTCACAAATCACGACAGGCATACATTTTCAGGAATACTTTATGCATTGGGCCGTTTACTTGTTGATAATTAGAAATGATATATATTTTTTTGTAGTCCACCTCTGTCGTGGAGTGGTTAGTGTGATTGGCTGCCACCCCCAGATGCCCGGGTTTGATTCCCGGCTCTGCCACGAAATTTGAAAAGTGGTACAAGGGCAGGAACGGGGTCCACTCAGCCTCGGAAGGTCAACTGAGTAGATAGGGGTTCGATTCCCTCCTCAGCCATCCTCGAAGTGGTTTTCCGTAGATTCCCATTTCTTTCTCCTCCGGGTAAATGCCGGGATGTAGGCCCCTACCTAATGTAAGGCCACGGCCGCTTCCTTCCCTCTTCCTTGCCTATCCCTTCCAATCTTCCCATCTCTCCACAAGGCTCCTGTTCAGCATAGCAGGTAAGGTCGCCTGGGCGAGGTACTGGTCATCCTAGCCAGCTGTATACCCGACCCAAACTCTCGCGCCCCAGGACACCGCCCCTGAGGCGGTAGAGGTGGGATTCCTCGCTGAGTCCGAGGGAAAAACCGACCCTGAAGGGTAAACAGATTAAGAAAGAAAGAAAGAAAGATATTTTTTGTAATGATAAACATTGGTAAAGAGCCAAATAACATATGAAATCCAATAAAAGTTCGTGCAAATATATCTTTTTTTAGTATATTACCTTTGAATTGTAATGTATATGAAAGAATTTGACCAGTATTGAAAAACAAAACGATAAGCGGGACTCGAGCCAGCGATTACGGAGCTTGAACGCTAACCACTCGACCACCACCGTTTCGCGCTCATAATCGCAACGCACTGGCATATTCGACGCGAAAACTCCTCTTGCGATTTTCTCGAGAACGCCTTAGTAGTACACCTTACTACTTGCACATTATCTTGTCCTAATGGACTACTAAATGTGACAAAGTTTGAAGATACTCTGTGATCCGAACATCGTGGCCACCCCTTGTAAGAGTATTGTACCTGTATTCAGTCTGTGTTTCTTAATTTGCGTCTATATTTCCTCCGCTTGTTGTGTTTTGTAGATAATGCAAAACATAGTAGATAATAATTGTGGCATTAGTTTCTTATTTAATCCCATTTTGAGAAGGTATTCATTCATGTTTTAGAAAATTTAAGGAAGTGTATAAATTTTTACAGAAATTTGTACCACAAATGCCACAAAAACCGTCTGATGCATGGCAGTTCTTTGAAATTACTGGTGATAAAAATAAGCAAAATGCAAATTTTGCGGCCGCATTTACTTGACGGGTGGTGGCGTATCAAATTTGTGGGATTATATCAAGAGGCATCACAAAAGAAGGAAACATTGCTGTATTCAGCAAAATGGTTATGTTGTGAGAAAAGGGCATTGAATTTACGTTGCCATACCAATAACGTATTTAAACGTGCCGCTACATTACATTCACTCGGTAGTTTACTCGGTACTACCGGGTGATGACGTCACAACAACTGCTCCGCTCCGCTCCATCCCCACCACTATTGCTGCCTAGGTGCGAACTACCCGACTGGCGTGAGACCAGATAAAGATGAATAGGACAGCAATAATCACACCTAATATGAATGGAATTTGTTTTAAATTATGATAGTAGATGGCAGAAGTGATTAAGAATAGTCAGACGGCTATAGGAAGCTAACCCTACGTAAGAACACATTTAGAAGTACAAGAACGCCTAAAGGCGTCAAACCCAATACTCGTGCGACAGCTGTTGACGCCTCCAGTTAAGGGGTTAAGCTACAGGTCTGTTCCATTATCACCAAAGAAAAAAAAAAAGAACTTTTTAAGTTGCTTGCAAAAAAAAACCTTTCGAGTAGGTGCGACACTAAACCAATAGCAAAAAAAAATTTGACCTTACTGAAGGATTACTGTATCTTATTTAGAATGTAGCAGATGATCAAAGGCATTTATAGTACGCGCACCTTTTCTTGAGCCCGGATCTCCATAGTAACGAATGGGAACCAGGGCTCAAGAAAAGGTGCGCGTACTATACATGGTTAATCAGGCTGGATTGGGAGATTATCGTAGATTGAGCTCTTGGGTCAAGGAATGTTACAGGAAATGGACAAGGTTGTGCAGTAGTACAGAAATATTACTTTGTTTTGAGACTTTTAGAATTAAAGAACCTCCAAAAGTTACTGTTGGTGAAAATAAATCATGTCTAGAATCAAGAATTATTCTATACAAAATGAGATAAATCTCTGTGTCTCTAGCTTTAAGAAAGTTTTTGCATTCCAGTGGTAGGTACTCTCACTCCTCCATCACTACCTTCCCTTTTACTCAGAATATGAAATACCATTGATGAGTGTGGATTTGTATAATTTTATAATATGATTTATGTCAGAATAGTTAATATTTATTTAATGTTTTACCAGTAAACTATGAACTTGTGGTAAGACCTTGGATAATTATGAAAGTATTTTATTACTTAAATATGTGTGCCCATTAAGAATGTTGCTTGTTAATGTGATGAAAACATTCTGTTGTTATTAATAATTACATTTTCTACCTATTATTGAGATTTTAATTGTAGAGTACGTACATATATTTTTGTGAAGTTTTCTAGTAACTACATTTCCAAGTATAACTTGAGTTTTGTGAATTTGATATTTAGTATTAATTATTTAATGAGTGTCTTATTGTATTATTGATTGATAGGTTGATTGATTATCACTGATTCATAATTGAAGACATCAGGCAAAAAAGGATCAGGGTCGACTTTTTATTAAAAATAAGCTGGTAGTGAATTTGTGTAATTACCCCCCCCAACCAAATGTTGTAGACTGCTCCAAAACTGCGAAAAGAATGAAGGGTTTAGGCAAGAAAGATGAGAGTGCCAGTGTTTGTGAGCTATATGGATCAGGGTCCCCTTAGTTAGCTGTGCTGACCGCAGTGTGCTCAGCTTTCAGTTCAACCAGCTGTTGATTGTTTACTGTTTTATAATAACATGCTCTGCAGTGTTAATCCAGTTTTAGCATATCATTTTTGGAATCTTCTTTGGTTTGTAACATATTCATTAAAATGTCTGATAATGAAGAGGTTACAATCTTTGAAATGAGTTAGAAGAAAAGAAAATCCTCTGGCTGCATGCAGACTTGACTTGACTTGACTTGACTTATTTCAAATGGTAATTCTAAATTCCCATGGAGGGAATTAGATATTTTTCCACCAATAGAGCATATCAAAAATCGGATCAAAAATTAGATGTATGGCTTTTCAGGCGTTTGCTCTATTTGACTTATTTCGTTAAACTCCTGTTGAGGAGCATAGGGTCGAGATAAAGTTTTGTCATCTGGTTGTGTGATGTGCCTTGTGTTTCAGCTTTCCCCATTTATATCCAAGCTGGTCACTATCTCCACTGATTTCCTCCATGTCATCTTAGGTTGCGTGCAAGACGTAATGAAAAAGTTGAGGTTAAGCTGCCATGAAACAGGACCAGACTGCAAATGCCTAAAACTAGAGTGTTTTAAAAACATAAGTATAAGTGAAAGGAAGTTCAAAGTTTAAACAATGGAACTAGCATATAATGGATCTATTACTCACTCACTCTCCTGGCGCTACAGCCCATGAAGCGTCCTGGCCTCTCCAATAGCTTTTGCCTACTCCTTTCAGTCCAGAGCTCTCCTTCTCCAGCCCTGGATCCCTAACAACTCCATATCTCTCGAGACGTTGTCCAGCCATCTTGTCTGTAGTCTCCCCCTTCTTCGCTGGCTGCCAGGATGTTGGTCAAGGATCATCTTTGTTGCTTGGTTCTGGTCCAACCTTACGATGTGCCTGAGATACCGAAGTCTTATGTTTTTTGCCTCTGCGACTATCTCAAGGTCCTGATGCACCACTTTCCTTCATCACAAACTGCACCGAAAATCTTCTTCAAAATCTTTCTCTCCCACACCCATAGAAAGTTCTTGTCGCGCTCGTTTAGGGTCCATGTTTCACATGCATACAGCACAACTGGGCGGATTATAACCCGGTACACAGTGAGTTTTAATCTTCTGGACAGTGTTGCAGTATTCAGTAACTTCTGGAAGGCGAAGTAACACCTGTTCCCAACTGCCACCCTAGCCTTTATCTTCTCGCTGATCTTGTCCTCAGTCATGAAGGCTCCCAGATGCTTAAACTGCGTCTCTCTCTCTCGTAGGTGTTACCTACCAGGCCTCTCACGCCCTGAAATCTTTTGTCTCGGCTGTTCACCTATACGGTACTTGGTTTTGTCTTTGTTGATCTGTAAGCCCAGATGTTGTGATCCCTCGCTCATGTGTTGCAGAGCTTCCGTCAGGTAGTTCACACTTCTACCGAGTAGGACAACATCGTCCGCGAAGGCCAGGTACTGGAGGGTTCTGTTACAAATGGTACCCCTTGGGTTCTGTGGTATTTGACACATAACATGCTTCAGGCAGAGGTTAAACAGAGTGGTTGACAATGCGTCGCCTTGCCTCAACCCTCTCTGCACTTCGAACTCCACCGAGCTCGATAGCTGCAGTCGCTTAAGTGCGGCCAGTATCCAGTATTCGGGAGATAGTAGGTTCGAACCCCACTGTCGGCAGCCCTGAAAATGGTTTTCCGTGGTTTCCCATTTTCACACCAGGCAAATGCTGGGGCTGTACCTTAATTAAGGCCACGGCCACTTCCTTCCCACTCCTAGCTCTTTCCTGTCCCATCGTCGCCGTAAGACCTATCTGTGTCGGTGCAACGTAAAACAACTAGCCAAAAAAAAACCTTCAAACTCCCTGGAGAGCTGGCCCTTGATCTTCTCTTAGGCTCTGATACTTCATACACTCATCAGGATAAGGTTGGTGATCTTCGTCGGCACCTGCATCTCTTCCAAAACCTTTCGCTGCCTTGACCTGTCCACACTGTTGCTGTTGTAAGCCTCCTTATAGTCAACATAGAGCTGGTGAATGTTGACATTATAATCATAACACTTTTCAAGGATGAGCAGTAAGGTTAGTATGTGGTCTGTTGTTGATCTGTTGCGCCGGAACCCACACTGATAGTCTCCCAACTGCCTCTCTGCAAAGGGCTCGAGTCTCCTAGCCAGCACCTTTGAAAAGATCTTGTAGGCCACACTAAGTAGTTAGATTCCTCGGTAGTTACCGCACACTGTCTTGTCGCCCTTCTTGTAGATGGGACAGATAAGGGCTGAGCTCCATTCCCTTGGCATCTCCTCGTTCTCCCGTACAAATTGGATCAGGGCATGCATGCTATCTACAAGCTCTTCTCCCCCATATTTGTACAGCTCTGCTGGTAGGCCATCCTCTCCTGATGGTCTGTTATTGCGCATGTGGTGAATCGCCTCCTTCACCTCATTCCTCATCACTTCGTGAACTGGCTCATGCTCATTAGTAGGTGGCTGGTCAGCTGTCGCCTGATCAGACACCCTTGCGTCTGCCTCCTCAGTGTTCAGGAGCTCTTCGAAGTGCTCCCCCCATCATGACACGATCTCCTCCTCCTCTCCAACCAAAAGACCCTTCTTGTCCTTGCAGTATGAGGTTCTGGGCTCGAACCCATTCTTGATTTCCCTTGTTCCCTGCAACATGACATCAACCTCATTCTTATTATACAGCTCCTCGAAAGCCTCAATATGCTCTTTCTCTTGCTGTCTTTTCTTCCTCCGGAGCACCCTCTTTGCTTCTACCCTTGCCATATGGTAGTCTTCTTCTGTCGACATTGATCTTTGTAAGGTCTTGACCCTTGCTTTGATCCTCCTTTGGATGGCCTCTTCGCATTCTTCACCGAACCACTAGAATCTTACGCTTGATTCTTGGAACCCTACAGATTCTGTCGCTGCGTTTGCAATGGTGTCCTGAATTGTTCCCCATAGATTTTCTATAGTAGTGCCTTCTAGTACCTTCTTCTGATCTTCAAGATTGGCACATCCTTGAAGGCAGCCTTATTCTTCAAGGTTCCGACGTTGAACCACCTCGCCTTCTGGATGTGCGCTTTTGTGAAGTTGGCTATGCACTGTCTGTATTTCATAACAACCAAATAGTTATCTGAGTGGATGTCCACACCTCTCCTCGTCCTCACATCCATAACATCCGATCCATGCCTCCGGTCGATGAGGACTTGGTCGATTTGGTTCTGTGTCTCGCTTCCATGTTACCGTATCGATCAGGGCCTCTCAAATGCCCAAAATCTCACACGTGCAAACTGAGGCACAGAAGTCCTGTGCACAGTGCATCGGTCCCACTTGGCTCAGCTCGGACCAGTACTTCATCTCGGGGCAACTCGGCTAAGCTCAGCTCAACTCGGCTCGGATTTGGAGCACTACGGAGCAAGTGAGGAAGGGGGAGACAGGCAGAGCGAGCGAGACAGGTGTGGGGAAAGAGAGAGACAGCGCTATTGCTCCAAATAGAGGAGTAGGGTTTGCACTCTGGTCAATCAAACAAAGTTGTCTATTGCACCGTGCAACGCACTGGTGCATGCACCCTGAGAGGCCCTGGTATGGATCCTCTTCCGCAGAAAGTAAGTGCTGCTAATGCTCATCTGATGGTCGATGGCAAAGTCCACTAGTCTGAAGCTGTTGTCATTGCTCTCTCGGTGTGCACTCTCTTGTCCAATAGCTGGTCTGAACACCTCCTCCCTCCCCGTCTTAGCATTCATGTCACCAAGGATGATCTTGACGTCATGATGTGGAGCTGCAGAGTACTCTCAGTCGAGGAGAGCATAGAAGGCGTCTTTTTCTTCCTAAGGGACATCCTCAGTCGGTGCATGCGCGCTGAACACTGTTACATTGAACAAGGGGAACTTCAGTCTCGACGAACACAACCTCTCATTTGTGCGCTTGATTTCCAGCACTGCTTCTTACAAAATTGTACAAAACTATTTTAATCCTCCTAGTCAGTTCTACATATTTTTATGTCCAATTAAGATGAAAGTTCACACATAAATAGACATGTTTCGACCCAGCATTCCTCAATAAGACATGTATGATGCATTAAAAAGATAGGAAACACACAAAATGAAATGTTAGTTAAAATGTTTTTAAACATGATGAAATTTTAAAAAAACAAAAAACTGTGAAATGTTGATTGTTAAAACAGTCTTGAGCTGGGAGACAACCATATAATGTGTTTATTTATATATTACATTCATATATAAATACCCAGCAACATAAGTTACTGGTTAAAGTAATATCAAAGTGGAAAACATCCAGCTCAAGACTGTTTTAACAATCAACATTTCACAGTTTTTCTTTTGTTTTTTTAATTTCATCATGCTTTTTAAAAACTTTTTAACTAACATTTCATTTTGTGTGTTTCCTGTGTTTTTAGTGTATCATACATGTCTTATTGAGGATGACCCAATGCCGGGTCGAAACATCTCTATTTATGTTGAACTTTCGTCTTAATTGGACGTAAAAATATATAGTATTCACTAGGAGGATTAAAATGGTTTTGTACAATTTTGTAAGATGTTAACAATGAGATTCATAGTCTGTAATCCAGCAGTGCTGGCTTGAGTCTCCTCGTAACCACAAATACCGTGCCAAGCTGGCTCCTCGCTCCTCCACTGTAAAAGATGGTATAATCTCGTGAGTCCATGATGTCAGTGCCCTTCCATCAGATTTCCTGCAAGGTGGCCACAGAAATATTGTAGCTTTTGAGGACTTCCTTCAGATTAGTGAAAGCTCCTGCTCTGATGAGACTCCGAACATTCCAAGTGGCAAACACAACATCTCCTTTTCCTTTTCCATGCTTAGTCGTCATCGTTACTTTTGCTATTGTTATGTCTCGTAACAAGGGACTTGTACATGACTAGGTCATTAGCCCAGCGCATAACCTTCTGGTGGGGAGGCTGCCCCCCGTTCAGCCCTCAGGATGGTTCTCCTTCCTGTCTGGGTATTTCCAAAGCCTTTGTGGACCCCTCCACCTCCTACAAGGCAGCAGGTTCCTCTGCTTTTACTCCCTGCAGAAGAAGGGTTGCCCCTTCTGCTAGCTCCACCTTGTTGATGGTCTCCATCTTCGCCGTCGCTACCGTTGAGATCTTCGCATGTATCCCTGTGCATGGGGCCCATGTTGCACGCCATGGGACTGGGTCCCCGCTAGAACTTAGCTGCTACTGTTTCGGCACAGTAATGTTGCCCACCCCAACGATGTGGACATGCCTAGTGAGAGTTATCCATGTAGACTCATACATTTACCTCTGTGATGTCTCATGGACTGGGTTAAGGAGACTGTCTGACCCCAGCCTCCATGGATCTATACCTATCTCAAAAGCAAAGTTTGATGACATTCAGCACTTGAAAAAATGTTCTTTCAAAGTCCAAAATTTGACAAAGCACTCCCTCGTTTGTAAAGTTTGCAAATGTTTAGTTTCAGATCATAACTTTATAAATAGTCCATTGTAGGCCTATACAAGTTTCTTAATAGATTCTAACTAAACTATCTATTTTAATAGGCTTCGCCACAAATGATGGGACATTCATATATAAATACCCAGCAACATCAGTTACTGATTAAAGTAATATCATACTCATTGGGTTTTTTGTTATATACTTAAGTTATTTCCTTTCAAATTTTAAAATGCTGTTTTCTCCAAAGATTGTCTTCAATTTTGAATTTACCTGATACATCGTCTGACTAGATATAAATTGAATGTACTTAACTTTCATTCAAATACCTGACCTGATGGTGAAGTTTCATGAAGTACTGAGGTATTGTTTGGTAATAATATTGTGCCATGCCCTGGAGCTCATGAAAGATGGATGGATATAAAGAAATATTGGAATTAGAGTGGGGAAACTGGAGATCTATGAGATTTTACCCTGTATTGTGCAGTATTTGATCATGGACTAGGCCAGTGGTGGTTTTCTTTTCACAGCACACTATGCTTTGTAGTGGGTTCCTGCATCACAGTAATGTACGAAGGCGGTTCAAATATAAACAGAAATTTGAATGTACCACTGATGTTAGTAATAATTTTCAGGTGGAACTTTGCCAGGATGTTGGTGGGGGTGTCTGGAGAAGGGGTTTGTATACGCGAATGGCGGTGGATAGCTGGGCTGCTTCAATATGCCATGAGTGAGCAAGAGCTGCTCATGTCTGTCGCACGACGCTACATTATCAAATTTCTCACAAAAGAGAGCACCAAACCTTCCAAAATTTTGAGACGGCTCTGCTCACAGTTTGGAGAAAAAAACACTTTCACAAACTCAAGTGTATGAGTGGGCTAAAAAATTTGTAACAATGAGAAGCTGTAGAAAATGAACCTCATGAAAGGAGACCGCAGACAAGCATCACTACAGACAACATTGTTGCCATTCATGACATTATTGGTGAAGATCAGCAAATAAAAATTTTGCAAATTGTTTCAGCCATAGGAATAAATTACGGAATTGTTCAGACTATCATTTGAGATGAGCTCCATTTCAGACAATTGTCTAACAGGTGGGTTCCACATCTCCTCAACCAGGAACGAAAAACTTACGCCAGGAAGTTTGTCAGAGACTCCTGCGTCGTTACGAGGAGGAAGGCGAGGATTCCTTGCGTTGTATTGTGACTTGTGATGAATCTTGAGTACATCATTACACCCCAGAGTCAAAGCAAGCAAGCATGGAGTGGCAGCGAAGAGATGAAGCAAGTACGGTCAAGGCCAAAACATGCACATTTGCTGGAAAGGTGCTTGCAACTGTTTTCTGGGACTCTGCAGGCATTTTGCTGGTGGCTTTTCTTCACAAACAAAGGACAGTTAATGCAGAGTATTACTGTCACCTTTTGGATGAAGCAAACGTTACATATCACAACAAGCGACGCCGTCAACCGATCCGAAACATCATTCTTCTCCATGACAAGGCTGCATACTGTAGCTTTAACATGGGAAAAACTGGAGGAAATTCACTAGACACCTCTGGAACACCCTCCGTACAGTCCAGATTTATTGCCCTGTGGCTACCATTTGTTTGGACCACTCAAACAAGACCTAGGAGGACAGCAGTTCAATGATGATGCAAGTGTAGAGAAATTCATGCGAAACTGGCTCCGCACACGTCTCTCTTCTTTTTATCAGGACGGCATCAAAAACTTACCAGTCTGATGGAGAAAATGTGTATCGAAAGCAGGACACTTTGTAGAAAAGTGATCTCTATATGTGTATTTCTTTTGGTTGATGCAATAAATTTTAAAAATATTTCCCGTTTGTATTTGATCCGCCCTCATACGAATTGGCAGCAGTGTGCTAGTCTCCTTCTTGCATATACATAGTTTGCCTTCAACAGTCAGTTGTCAGTAGGCTTGCAGGTGTAATACCATTTTGTCCATGTTCTAGCATGTTTCAAGGACATTAATTTGACAAGTATTAAAAGGCATTATTGCATTAATTATGCTTTCTTTTAAATCTAAGTTCAGTATGTGTAAATTTCTGAATAAAAGGAAAAAAGTCGAAGGTGAATTGATGTTAGAATTTACAACAAAATTGATGAACAGATGGTGAAAGCAGTATAATGGGAAACAGAGAGACAACAAAAACAGGATGCTTCTGTCAGTTTTACAGGATGTGTGCGTTTGTCTTCTTTCCAGCATGAATTGAGCTTTTGTGTAAAGAATGACAAGGTCAAGTTTTTCACTAACATGTTAACTGCGACATGACATGGTAGTTATGTCTCAGCCTGTGGGGAATCTTAGGCTGTGAGACACTTGTGCCACGTCTCACATCGGCTGCAACTGTACGTGACAAAGCTATGCAGGCAAAACTTTGTTCACCTGAATTGCTATGAATTTCAAAAGTTATTAATTCTAAACAGACAGCAATGGGATTAGATTCGAGATGGCATGGAATAACATTAGTAGGTGAATAAGCGTGAGTGGAGTTTTTAAAAGTAGGAAAGATCATAATATGAAGATAAAGTTTTAATTCAAGAGGACAAATTGGGGAAAATATTTGTTTATAGGATAAGGAGTAAGGGATTCGAATAATTTATCATGGGAAATTTTTGATAAATTGCCAAGTTCTTTAAAAGCATTTAAGAAAAGACTAGGTAAACTACTGATAGGGAATTTGTCACCTGGATGACAGTCCTAAGTGCAGATGATTTATTTATTTATTTATTTTATTTATTTATTTATTTATTTATTTATTTATTTATTTATTTATTTATTTATTTATTTATTTATTTATTTATTTTATCTTGCTGATTTATTTCCTATACTGCTCAGTACAGTAATGATTATATCAAAACCTCGCAAGTTGGCCATGCGATTAGGGTCGCACAGCCATGATCTTGCATTGAGGAGATTTAAGAACGTCACTGTCGGCAGCCCTGAAGATGGTTTTCCATGATTTCCCATTTTCACACCAGGAAAATGCTCGATGTGTACCTATTTTCCTGCCACGGCCACTTCTTTCCCACTCCTAGCCCTTTTCTATCCCATCATTGCTATAAAACCTATCTGTGTCGGTGCGACGTAAAAAAAAAAGAAGCAAAACTGTAAAATAATTTTTTTTTAATATGTCAATTTACATTTGAATATTATTTTGTTAAAACTAATAGAAACTAATTGGTTTATATTCAGTGAAAATATGCAAAGAATGTATAATAGTAAGTTATTTACACCAAAAATACAGTACAAATTTACATTATCCTATTGATATGGAAATATACCAGTGAGAAATAATGCTAGAGGGTCCTTAGATTTCCATTGCACTCAGTTTGGTTTGTGTAAATCGCAATAAAACTTTTGGCAAATCAAATATTGACATTGGCTTTTAGAGCTATTATTTTCTATGCAATCTTGTTTCCCAATTCTCCTTGGTTTTTCTCAAAGCAGGCAACATATCATCCTCTGTCTCTGAGAGCAGCTCTTCAGGATGATGTGTTTTAGTTCCTTGACATTTATTGTTTCCATCATTTTCCTCATCCAAGCCTAATAACTGTGAAACTGGCATTTCTTGGAATCTTGTAACAGATATTTTGTTATGGGTTACTGTGTTATTTACAATGAAGAGTTTGTCGGTGCAGATCACAGTAAACAACTTTCCTGTACCATATTGATGGTTCTAAGATTAACATCATAACTTTTCCCTGTATAAAAATCATAACTACAGTTACGATTTTAATTGAGCTATCATTTTGCCAGGAGATAACGTTAAGATGTAGTATTGCTGCTAAGTTTGGGGCACTGGAGATACAATGTTTACACTGGGGAAAAACACTGAAGTATCTGTTTTGGCGATGATCGTTACTCATTTTGGCTATTTTTGGACGTACGATTTTAATACTCAGAGCCGTCAATTTGATCTTGCCTGTTTAAAGATGTCGAATAAGCCTTTATTTGATGAGATGTCAATAAACCCCTTTGAATGATTTCAGTCAATGATCATTGATGGCTTTTTAACTTGCCTACCTCTTTGTTGTACAGCAATTCTGCTGTTGCACTATTTCTTGTGCTCATTGCTACCATTCCTGTGTTACTCTTCCTTGCAACACATTCGCCTTTTCTTTTCTTCTCACGAGAATATTGTTTTCAGCTGCTTCCGAGAGTTCCACCCAAGTTCATTTTTTCTCTTCAATTTGTGTGCCGGTGCAATGCTTGTATAGTAATTGTCTATGAACAAAGTGTGCCCTATACTAATTTCGTGTGACTATTTCTCGCTGGGTGCAGCCCTTGTAAGGCAGACCCTCCGATGAGGGTGTGCGGCATCTGCCATGTGTAGGTAACTGCGTGTTATTGTGGTGGAGGATAGTGTTATGTCTGGTGTGTGAGTTGCAGGGATGTTGGGGACTGCACAAACACCCAGCCCCCAGGCCATTGGAATTAACCAATGAAGGTTAAAATCCCCGACCCGGCCGGGAATCGAACCCGGGACCCTCTGAACCGAAGGCCATTACGCTGACCATTCAGCCAACGAGTCGGACAGTGTGCCCTTATCAAGTAATAATGTAATGAGAGACAAAACAATCTATGCTGACGCCCTTTTAGTGTGACCACATTCCTTTCCACAGTAAATCCTGAATTTATACATATATGGATACATTAAAAACTTGTTAAGATATTTCTGCAGGAGACAACAAAAATGAACGTGTTAAGCGAGAAAACGTACTACTGAATATATGAATAAAAACTATCCAGCAAGGATTTGCAAACACTAGATATGATTTTACGTGTATCTGCAGGTACAGTAAAAACTATATCTACCCTTTCTAAAGAGGAGAGGAAAGTATTAAAAGGTGTGAAAATCACTAGGGAACAAATAGGAAAACCTTTTCTGCTGGGGCTTATAAAATAACAAGTCCAGTGAAAGGTGTGAAAAACACCAAACAACAAATATGAAAACATATGCACGGGGCTAATAAAAATATCCAAGTATTATTGCAGATCACACTCTTTCTAAAACAAATGTTAGTAGAAGCCTTTTGTTTCAGAGCAGTGGGTTATTAAACATTATATTCTGATCACACATTTAGACAATGAATTGGAGGTTACACTCAACCATGTGCGACCAGGAGGAATCACTTTGAAAAACTTCGACCAAGTTGAATGATCAAGTCAAAACTTGAAGGTGCGAGTTCAACATTGGTGACCTCTGCATGCTTAAAGACTCGGATACCAGTCCACATCCTGAAAGATTTTCATTTTGTCTTCATTAGTAAGGAATTTCATGACTTTTTCTGTATCCATAACTAGGCTATCACAAAACAAATATGCACCACGTTAGTCAATTTCACATGATCATGATCCTAATTCAGATATAGGCTACAGTATCATGCGACAAAACTTCACTGTACCACTCAACACAAAATAAATTTCTAACTTCTGAATGCAATGCAAAATACAAGCACAAATAGACTCTCTGTGTTATTCAGCATTCTTGCAAAACTGAACATTCCTGAGAATAATGTTTTGCTCCCCGTAACGCGCTTCAACTGGATATTCACTCCAAATTGGAAGTGCGTGCAATGATCAGATTTCTATGCGCTAAACGGCTCAATTGCATGGACATTCATCGTGAAATCACTGCTGTATATGGTGAGCGTGGAATTTCTTGCCCAATCAATCAATAAATACTGATCAGCATTTAGGGCAGTCACCCAGGTGGCAGATTCCCTATCTGTCGTTTTCCTAGGCTTTTCACCAATGATTTCAAAGAAATTGGAAATTTATTGAACATCTCCCTTGGTAAGTTATTCCAATCCCTAACTCCCCTTCTTATAAACAAATATTTGCCCCAATTTGTCCTCTTGAATTCCAACTTTATTTTCATATTGTGATCTTCCCTACTTTTAAAGACACCACTCAAACGTTTTCATCTAGTAATGTCATTCCACACCACCTCTCCGCTGACAGCTTGGAATATACTACTTAGTACAATTTACCAACTTCATCATATAGATCCGTATTGATACAGTTAAACTTAAGAAGCAATGTTAGGTTTATGGTCCACCGAATCAACACACACCATACCCCTTAGTCGAGCAGTTCATTTCTTCCTCCCAAATCTTCCTAGCCCAAACCTTGCAACATTTTTGTAACGCTACTCTTTTGTCGAAAATCACCCAGAACAAATTGAGCTGCTTTGTATTTTTTCCAATTCTCGAATCACGTAATCCTGGTAGGGTCCCATACACTGGAACCATACTCTAGTTGGGGTCTTACCAGAGACTTATATGCCCTCTCAGGTATTGTAAAGTGATGTAAGCAGTTTGACACCGGACACACAGATCTCACGGACAAATATTGTGAAGGCAGGTCCACAACGTCCAGTACCATTGCAAATGTTGACCGTGTGGATGGGATCTTTAAAGAGAATCGGTACATAACACTGCGGGAAATTTCCGGCATGCTGAAAGTTTCGTATAGCAGTGTATTCTCCATTAACCACCAGCACCTTGGATGTCGTAAACTGTGTCAAAGATTGGTCTCACATCTACTCACCGATGTTCACAAGGGGCCACATTTCCAATCGTCAGTGGCATTTTTGCAGCAGTATTCTGTGGAGGGCAACAAGTTTCTGCGGCGAATCATCACAGAGGATGAAACATGGGTCAACCACTTCACCCCCGAAACAAAGAGAGCTTCGATGGAATGGGTGCACACCACATCACCACCACGAAAGTAGGCCAAGATCCAACCTTCAGCAGTAAAGGTAATGGCGACAGTGTTCATTGGCATGGTGGGTGTGGTGCACGTGGAATTTATACCCGAAAGGCACAACAATCAACTCGGCTTCGTATTGTCAAACGTTGAACCGGCTGCGTAGCACAATTTAAAAAAAGCAGGAAGCAAAATTGAGCACCGGTGTGATTTTGTTGCACGATAATGCAACACCTCACATGGCCCGCCAAATGTCCAAACTGCTGCTGCAGCGATTCAAATGGGAGGTATGACAACATCCTCCATACAGACCATACTTAGTGCCATGCAATTATCATGTGTTCAGTAAGCTGAAAAAGGATCTCATTGGGTGATGATTCTGAAATGATTATTGAATGGAATAATTATTAATTTAAATGGAAAATGTCTAATATGGTCGAAAGTAGATTTCACAAAAATAACAAAGAATAAAAAACTGTAGAGATTTAGTAACTTAATTTCAGTCATATTAGAAATATGTTTTAACGAATACTGTAATATAATATGGCCTGGTGCAGGTCTTTCAAACTGACGCTTATAGGTGACCTGCCATCTATGAGGATGATGAACTCTAATGTTCAAGACATCACATAAATCCAGTCCCCGAGCTGGAGTAATTAACCAATTACTGTTAAAATCCCTGACCCTGCCAGGAATCGAACCCAGGACCCCTTGGACCAAATTTCTAACTTCTGAATGCAATGCAAAATACAAGCACAAATAGACTCTCTGTGTTATTCATTGAAAAATTATGGATTAGCAAGACCAAGATTAAATGGATTATGGAAATTAAGAGTGATATTAAAGAACTCCAAATAACAATAGAAATCTTAAGAACTAACAGACAAAATTAAAATACTTCAAGAAACACAGACACCAGGCTACAGGCCAAGATAAATAAAAGGTCTAATGGTGTTGGGTTTTCACTTGAAGAATGGAAGGTAGCATCTCTCAGAATAAAGAAATATTGGGCTGATAGAAAAGCAAAAATTCCTCTGTATAATTGACTAGAGTGGTCGGTGTAGGCCATAAAATGTAAAATAAAATCTGATTTGACACACTAGCAGGCTTTATGGCCTGAACCCAGTATATTAGAATAATAATAATAATAATAACATGGCTAATATAGTTTCTCCACTGTTCTATCTCAACCTCATTGCAGACATCACTCAGTAGCTATCTAATGTCACTTAATGGCCCAAGGCTCTGTGATGCCACTTTGGGTTTTATTTCTGACCATACCACCTCAAATGAATTGAAAACACAGTTAGTTGTATGGGGCAATCTGAGCGCATTGTGGATATAGGCATAAGTCTTCTCGTGTATTGGCCTATGGCCTAAATGTTAGGCCCCTTTAAACAACATGCAAGCAACAAGTATCTCATCTATCACATACCTTTGTTTCCTTTCATATCACTATATCTAGGAGAACTGGCGCATTGGGAGTAGGAATATTTTGTTTGTTCATGTAATTCAAAATGTTGTCATTTCACCAGGAAGCTATTGATGTTATATTTAGAATATAACTATGGTAGAATGAATTGTCTTATACAATCACAGATGGTTCAACTAACTGTCCTCATAGTTTGTTTCAAAACCAGTCTTCAAAAATCTGACCTGCCGTAGTATCATGGTAATCAGCAGGTGTATCTGCCATTTCCATTTGCTTTGTTTTAGTGCAAGACATTTCTTTTCAGTTTCAACTTAGTCAATATATAACTGTGAGTCTTTTCAGTTTCCTAAAACTAACTCAGTTTAAATAAAATCAGAAAACACCTGGAAAGATAACATTTAATACCAGATTATACTTTTTTTAAATCATATATAGATCTTATGGGTTACAAAGAGAACATCATTTATGAAACCCAGCGTTCGTCTGCAATTGCCGAGCCGAGTGGCTCAGACGGTGGTGCTGGCCTTCTAACCCCAACTTGGTGGTATTTGAAGGTACTCAAATACGTCAGCCTCATGTCAGTAGATTGACTGGCGCATAAAAGAACTCCTGCAGGACAAAATTCCGGCACCTTAGTGTCTCCTAAAACTGTAAAAGTAGTTTGTGAGATGTAAAGCCAATAACATTATTCTTATCATTTGTAATGCAAAATGACAATTCTGTCACCTCTGTTAATTGGTGTAGATGGGACACAGTTTTATTATCCCATCTGTTTTTCATTTTACAGGTGTTACTATCATACCTAGTTTCATCTAAATATATGATATCTTGGACCCTAAAGAGACTAATTTCTTTCATATATTTCTATCTCCAGATCTGCCCCGTCACTTTTCCTTTCCAGGGACGTATACCTAAAACCCATACCTTTTAGCCTTCCTGCTGTTCTACTCATGTAAGGAAACTCATAATTGGTTCCAGCCATCTTTTTTATCATGGCATAGCAATCATATATCTGTGGCTTGGTTCTAAAAGGGCCAATGTCAAAAAAAAACCTGTTTTTGAGCTATGAGCATTTGAAGTTTTGCTTATAGTTTTCCAATTATTTTTTCAACAAGTAACTTAACTTTATACTTTCTTTGTGGAAGTCACCTTATTAAACGCTATTTTTTTCTATCGTATTCTTTAAAAATTTCTAGGTCTCTAATCTTTATTGGTAATCTAACATTATTGGCAAGGGCTTATTTAACTAAACGTTAACTGTTCGTTTAATACTTAACAGAGACATTGGTGCTTTTAACATGTTGCAAGCCAGCATAAAACGCATTTGTATCAGTTAATATCTCAATTTCGATAAAAAATGACATTGGCCCTTTTAGAACCAAGCCACAGATATTGTTCTACACAAAAGATCACATGAAAAATCATCTATTTTATGAAAAGTCCACTTGGTCTTGTTGATTTGCTTTTTTTTATTGGTGTATTACAAGTGTCTGTATTGTCAATAGCAGAAATCTTTTTTTACTTTGTAATTATGTACTGCATCTGCAGTTAGACTGACTCATTGGCTGAATGTTTAGCTTTGAAGCCTTCGGTTCAGAGGGTCCCAGGCTCAATTCCTGGCCGGGTCAGGGATTTTAATCGTGTCCGATTAATTCTTCTGGTCCGGGGACTAGGTGTTTGTGTTCGTCCCAACACTTTCCTCTTCACATTCAGACAACACACTACACTACCAACCACCACAGAAACACGCAATAGTAATTACATCCCTCCATATAGTGTTGGCGTCAAGAAGGACATCCGGTCGTAAAACAGAGCCAAATCCATATGTGCGACACAGTTCACACCTGCAACCCCACAGATGTGGGCAAAGTGGTGTCAGAAGGAGAAGAAGTTGCATCTGCAGTTAATTGACTAATATATTTCGATGATAAAATACTACCATTTTTAACCATTGTTAAAACTGTTTTGAGGGGTAACCATGACTGCCATGCTTGCACCTATCTTAAGTCTCAAGGTCTGACAATAAACATCTGTTCCGTCGATAGTGATTGTATGGCTGCATAATGAACAATTTGATAGTGAATATGCATTGATTCAGAGAGCTTGCATTGTCTGTCATGACTGATGTTTGTAGCTAAGAGTGTAGTATCTCTTACTCGTGTCGTGCCTACAAACTGCTGCGACTTCTCATCAGACACAGATAGTACTTCCTGTTTCTTCATGGATGTTCTATGACCTGAAGGCCCAGGATTTGATTTATCTTCCGCACCATATAATTCACCATCACAATCACCACACCCAATATCACCTCCACTAACAACTCTGCCATCGCTGACACCACCACCAACTGTGCAATCATTGGTATCATCACCACCTTCAATATTCAGCTACAGTCAAAAAACAAAGACATGTTATACGTGTCTGCACACAAACTTATACTGAGAACTGAGAATTTTTTCTTAAATGAAAGAACATTAACAACCTCACATATTTTCAGTAGTTGATATTAATGAGGGTCCACCCACCCAGTTTTCTGTGTACTGTGACAGCTCCATTGAGGGTGGTTGAGTGATATAAATTTATGATGCCTTGGGAGAAAGGATGTTCAGACATGTATCTCTCTCTGTATCATAGAACTATTGAAACTATTGTTACATGCTTGTTAACATTCATATATTTTGCACATAATGTTTTTGTTTACTGATTTCAAGCTTTAGTTATCCCATACACTATATCTTATACTATGAGAGTTTCCATTAGTATTTCCTGCTCTACATTAATCAACATTTCCTTATAATTGTCATAATTGATGTTACTTTATACAATATTCTGACGTGTGTTCATTTTGGCAGCACTGTTATATCATCCTATGGTGATGTCTGTGATAGAAAGAAACTATGTTGGCAGAGATGGTGAATTAAAAATGTTCAATGTTATTGAATTGTAATTTTAACCACACTATGTAGTGTGTTGGGTAAGTAGGGAGATCTTCCCACATAAAGTTTAAGAGAGTTCAGGAGTGGAGTTTAGGATGAATGACCTTATAAGACAATTGTGCTGCTACAGAAAGTGTAACAAAATGCCTGCCCTACTTGCCTTAGGTTCTGAGATTTCCTGATCCATTCTTGCCAAACTGTGTTCACCTAGCAACATTCAAGTCATGCTAATGTGTACTAAATTTTGGAACTACAGGTTTCTGTTCCCTTCTTTGCACCCATCACAGGACAAACATTTGAAAAGAAGATCGTGAAGAGTCTCTCTCTTCTCACCAAACACACTATAATTATCTGTACATCACGTGACAGAATGTACAAAAATGTATAAAAGACATTTTTTCTACTTTCTGGGATGTATTTTGTTTAGACATCCTTTGTAAATTAAAAAGCTAAACCTAAGAAAAAATAACTTTGTCACTGTTAGTGCAAAACCTTCTTTGTGACTCCGCGAAGAAAGAAAATGGGATTTTGGTGCCAAGTAGAAGGTCTACTTCTCATACATCAGTGAGCAAAAGCTTTTGTATGTCTGAGAATTTTTAATCAGTTAATTGCCACTGATCTGCATTTAGGGCAGTTGCCCAGGGGGCAGATTCCCTATCTGTTGTTTACCTAGTCTTTTCTAAAATAATTGCAAATAATTTGGAAATTTATTGAACATCTCCCTTGGTAAATTATTCCAATCCCTAACTTTCCTTCCTATAAATGAATACAGTATTTTGCCACAATTTGTCCTCTTGAATTCCAGTTTATTGTTCTTAATTGTGATCTTTCCCACTTTTAAACACCACTAATAATGTCATTCTATGCCATCTCACTGCTGACAGCTGGGAACATACCACTTAAGATATAGATATTGATTCCCATAGGGAACCTGAAATATTTGTCCGGAATGAGTAAATTCATAATTCCAATATAATTGCTCAATTATTGGACATTATAAATTTTCCGGCTAACTCATTCTCGGTTGCAAGCGTTTTGCCCCCAGTGTGCCTATTTGGGCTCATCAGTTGGTAACTAGCACACCTACCACATACCGTGGAAGCCACTGCATAGCCTACTGTAGAACCACCGGCAGTTAGCTGGAAAATTTATAATGTCCTATAACGGATCAAATATATTGGAATTACATACCACTTAGTCGAGCAGCTCGTCTATTTTCTCCCAAGTCTTCCGCCCAAACTTTGCAACATTTTTGGAACACTATTTTGTTGGAAATCACCCAGAACAAATCAAGCTGCTTTTCTTTGGATTTTTTCCAGTTCTTCAATCAAATAACCCTGGTGAGGGTCCCATACACTGGAACCATACTCTAGTTGGAGTCTTACCAGAGACTTACACGCACTCTCCTTTACATGCTTACTACAACCCCTAAATACCCTCGTAACCATGTGCAGAGATTTGTACCCTTTATTTACAATCCCCTTTATGTGATTATCCCAATGAAGATCTTTCCTTATATTGAGATCTAGATACTTACAGTGATCCCCATGAGGAACTTTCACCCCATCAATGCAATAATTAAAACTGAAAGGACTTTTCCTATTAGGGAAACTAACAACCTCACTTTTAACCCCATTTATCATCATACCTACTGTCCATCTCACAACATTATCGAAGTCTTTTTACAGTTGCTCACAATCTTGTAAGTTACTTATTACTCTGTACAGAATAGCATCATCCGCAAAAAGCCTTATATCTCTGATTCCAGTTCTTTACTCATATCTTTACATATATAAGAAAACATAAAAGTCCAACAATGCTGCCATGAGGAATCCCCTCTTAATGATTACAGGATCAGATAATGCTTCACCTACTCTAATTCTCTGAGTTCTGTTTTCTAGAAATAAAGCCACCCATTCAACCACCCTTTTGTCTAGTCCATTTGCATTCATTTTTGCCAGTAGTCTCCCATGATCTACACTATCAAATGCCTTAGATACATCAATCGTGATTCAGTCCATTTGACCTCCTGAATCTAAAATATCTGCTATATCTTGCTGCAATCCTACAAGTTGAGCTTTAGTAGAATAACCTTTCCTAAATCTGAATTGGCTTCTATTGAACCAGTCATTAATTTTGCAAACATGTCTAATATACCTAGAAAAATGAAATATAAAATTTTGAAACCTCCCATATGTCAGCAGAATTTTCAGCCACTGTGAAAACTACTAAGTAGTTCAGAACATGCATGCAATTAGAAATTGTTGCACTGCACCAACAGAGTTTGAACTCATGCCAAAACTTCTTATGTGACCTATTCTGAAGAGTCACACACATAGGATTGTCTGTTGAGTCATCAGTCTCGAGGCTAGAGGGTTCCTCAAATAGCAATTGCCAGAAGTTGAGGTCATAGGAAAATCGCAAAAGTCAATGGCAGTGCCAAAATGAGGCACACTAGGTAAGATGAGGAGTGAGGTAGTTTGCCATTGCTTTCCTCACTGGGCTAGAAAGTGCTATTGCAGCACAACCAGTCCTCTGAGATGCAATAGTCATGCTCCAAATATCATTACTCAACACCACCCATACCTTACTAGTTTCCATATTGTCTCAGCCATGGATGGACTGGGACTTCAATGGAAGGCGTATTTTGCTATGGCCTGTGCCAGGAGACAGATGCAAATGTACCATACTGCATCCATCAAGAAATGCCAACCAGCAGATTACAAAACTGTTTTTATCATCTTCTGTAAAATTACTTTTAGTCACATTGGAGGATTTTCACTGGCAGTGACGACTTTAGGAAGTAGCACAGTTAGGCACAAGACGGTCAAATAATGACTTACATTGACGAGCAGGGAAGAAGATACAACAAAGACTCAACTTCTGACTTTGTCATTTCATTGTTTTCGTGATCTCTATTGCTAATAACTGGCTTTAGAGTATATTTCCAGACACACTGATTTATAGGTTCAAATGTTCTCTACAAATGAAATTCTTTTACAATCTTATAACAATAATCCTACCTAGAAGATGTAATGATGTGAAACTGTTTGTTTTGTGTGTATCATTTGCCACCAAGGTAGACACCTCATTTGCATAGAAAGCATTTTGATTTGACTTGACTTGACTTGACTTGACTTAAAAAAAGGTAAATCAACACTATGCACGAAAATGACACAATAAAGGGCTGCACATTGAAAAGCGGGACTATCTAACTGATAGTTAGATGGCTGTATGGCCTATTGTTAATCTGCTGCATGTATATTATGAATTTCTTGTGTGTTGTTTTCAGTCTTGTTCATATTTTACAAGGCAAATATCCTAGCTCCTGATAGAAACTGCAACAACTTGATAAGCTGGTTCATATTTTGAAGGTAATAGTCAATTATAATGGAGTTGAAACTGAGACTTTTCTCTTATCTGTAACATAATAATAATAATAATAATAATAATAATAATAATAATAATAATAATAATAATAATAATAATAATAATAATAATAATAATAATAATAATGTGATATTCTTTAAGATGTAATATGTATCTGGTCTTAAAATTGCTTTACCAATTTTTTAATGTACTGTGTATTAGGTTGGAATGATGTAAAACTGTGGGTTTTTTTTAATTTTCTTCAGAGTGTCAATTAAAATATTTGCTAACCTAACTCAGTTAAATTATTGCTTGTTGTCTGGCTCCATGGCTAAATTGTTACCATGCTGGCCTTTGGTCCCAGGGGCCCGGGTTCGATTCCCAATGGAATTTAACCTTAATTGATTAATTCTGATGGCTCAGGGGCTGGGTGTGTGTGCCGCCTTTATCATTAGAACTCATTATAGGTAAGGCCCATTCTTACAGACGTGCAGGTCTAAGATTGGTAAAAGGGAATGATTGAAAGAGTAGCAAGTTCTTTGACAGTGATGCACCTCATCTCCCATGTAAGCAAGTTAGATCAATCAATGTTGATTGGGGTAACTGAAGTTCATGGCCGATGGCTTTGTGGCTCGTTCTCTCTCTTTCTTCTCTGAAGCTCTGCACCATGCAAATATTTGCGTTCTCACAAGTAACGCTTCTCCAAACTGTTTTCTTTAGTGTTCCTGGAGAATTTTTGATGGCCAGACCTCTTCCTCACTAAGAAAAAGATGATAATGTACTGTTACATGTTACATGGTTACTTACTGATCAATATCTCTCTTGTAACTGCCTGAGAGAGAGGGGAGGGGTTCCAGCTTCACCTTTCCAAGGTCATTAATCCTTTGAGAAGGGTCATTTGTCTAAAAAAAAAAAAAAAAAAGGGCCAGCTTATATATAAACTACCTTGTAAATAATAATCTAAATCCAGATTATAGAAAATAAATCATTAAAACATGTGTGGAGCATATTTTTATGCTGTATCATTGTGAAAATTGTTTATTTTAAAGCAGGCTGAAAATGGAATAAATTACTTTGAAATGTGGGTGTGACAAAGGATAAGTAAACACATCTAGACTGACAAACATTCTAATATGGAAGTCTTGAGAAAAGCTCAAGATCAACAAAATTTTGGGATACCAACAATAAAAGCATCATCTTTTGGACATCAACTGCTCATAACCCATTTCTGACAACCATTTTAGGCTGCCAGGCAAAATAGTACAAGTCAGAATATGTTCAAAATAAAATAAGTTCATTGGTCTAAGTAGTATAAGTCAGAACTAAACTCTACATACAGTATTTCATTTGGTCCTAACAGTATGAACAAATGTTACGTATGATTCAAATTGAGGCGTTCTCTAGTGCTGCCTTCTGGTGTTATTTGGTGTTTTGACCTTGACTATGTGCAGCCACATTTGTACAGTTCAGTTCGCGCTGCTCACATTACCTGTTGAGATGTATTCTTTGTGTTAATCTTGTTCTATTCTTGTGTACAGTAAACCAACACTCTTAGATTAACTGGTGTCATGTTTCACCTCACAGTCCACAACCTTATTAATAGCAAACATATTGATATCTATCTAGGGGAAAATAGTACAAGTTATTTTCTGACTTGTACTCGTTTTCCCCAGCAGCCTAGTTATAATGAAGACATTACCAAGCAGAGTACCTGCACATGTTCACAATGCTATTGCTGTGGAAGTGAGTGGGTTCAAACCCCACTGTCAGCTGTCCTGAGAATGGTTTTCTGTGATTTCCCATTTCCACTTCATTCTTCAATCACCCATGCTCCTTTCCAATCAATTCAGTCAATTATCATTGATCTGCATTTAGGGCTATCATCCAGGTGACAGATTCCCTTTCAGTTGTTTACTTAGTCTTTTCTCAAATGATTTCAAAGGACTTGGAAATTTGTCAAATATTTCCCTTTATAAATTATTCCATTCCCAAATTCCTGTACATATAAATTAATATTTGCCCCATTCATCCTCTTGAAATCCAGCTTTTCTTCATATTATGATCTTTCCTACCTTTATAAGCTCCACTCAAGCTTGTTCATCTACTAGTGTCATCCATTCATCTTTCCACTGACAGCTCGGAACATACTGCTACATGAAATAAATTTCATATTTGCATTCCATATTGATTTTTTTATTTCTACCTTGTACTTGCTTAAATTGGACAGTGTTTGCATCCAGGTCTATATGCCTACTAGTTCAGTGGATGATTAAGATATCAAAAGAATATATGAAGAGATAGAAGATTTAATACAGTATGTAAAAGTTGATGAGAATCTAATTGTGATGGGAGACTGGAATGCAGTGGTAGGCCAAGGAAGAGAAGGTAATACATTAGGAGAATTCGGATTGGGACAAAGGAATGAAAGAGGAAGCCGGCTGGTTGAATTCTACACCGATCACAATTTAGTCCTGGCTAACACTTGGTTCGTGAGGAAAGCAACGGGAAACTATCTCACTCTTCATTTCCCTAGTATGCCTCTTCAGTGATGCCTAGGTCATCTATAACAGCTGATGGCAGAACTGTTGAGGATCCCACCAGCGGAAGCGCTGACGGACTGAACATGCATACAACACTTAGTTCAAACACCACAAACGATGGCTGTATACATGGACGAGACCTGGAGACACTGGAAGGTATCAAATAGACTTCATTATGATTAGGCAGAGATTTAGAAACCAGGTGTTGGATTGCAAGACTTTCCCAGGAGCAGCCGTGGACTCTGATCGCAACCTGTTGGTCATGAAATGCCATTTGAAGTTGAAGAAAATGAAGAAAGGAAGGAATGCAAGGAGATGGGATCTAGACAAGTTGAAAGAAAATAGTGTTAGGGATTTTCTCAAGGAATATCTAACACAGGGACTAAATGAAAAGGCTGAAGGAAACACAGTAGAGGAAGAATGGACAATCATAAAGAATAAGATCAGTAAGGTTGCTGAAGAAAAGTTAGAAAGAAACGAAAGATCACCTAAGGAACAATGGATAACTCAAGAGGTATTAGACCTGATTGACGAACGACAAAAGTACATACATGCATTATCATTATAGACTGTTATGCCTTTCAGCGTTCAGTCTGCAAGTCTCTGTGAATTTACTAAACGTTGCCACAATCCTCTCTTTGCAACTAGTGCTGTGGCCTCATTTTGTTCTATACCTTCTATCTTTAAATCATTAGAAACTGAGTCTAACAGTCATCATCTTGGTCTCCCTCTACTTCTTACCCTCCATAACAGAGTCCATAATTCTCCTATGTAATCTATCCTCCTCCATTTGCATCACATGACCCCAACACCGAAGCCGGTTTATGCGTACAGCTTCATCCATCGAGTTCATTCCTAAATTAGCCTTTATCTCCTCATTCCGAGTACCCTCCTGCCATTGTTCCCACCTGTTTGTATCAGCAATCATTCTCGCTACTTTCATGTCTGTTACTTCTAACTTATGAATAAGATATCTTGTGTCCACCCAGATTTTGTTCTCGTAAAGCTAAGTTGGTCTTTAAACAGACCGATGTAAAGATAGTTTCATCTGGGAGCTGACTTCCTTCTTACAGAATACTGTTAATCGTAACTGCGTGCTCACTGCATTAGCTTTACTATACCTTGATTCAATCTCACTTACTACATTACCATCCTGAGAGAACACACAACCTAAATACTTGAAATTATCGGCCTGTTCTAGCTTTGTATCACCAATCTGACATTCAAATCTGTTGAATTTCTTACCTACTGACATCAATTTTTAGTCTTCGAAAGGCTAATTTTCATACCATACTCATTGCACCTATTTTCAAGTTTAAGACCAAGTCGTCAGCATAGGCCAGACTGCTTACTACATTTCCACCTAACTGAATCCCTCCCTGCCATTTTATACCTTTCAGCATATGATCCATGTAAACTACGAACAGCAAAGGTGAAAGATTAGAGCCTTGTCCAACCCCTGTAAGTACCCTGAACCCAGAACTCATTCTACCATCAATTCTCACTGAAGCCCAATTGTCAACATAAATGCCTTTGATTGATTTTAATAATCTACTTTAATTCCATAGTTCCCCAGTATGGCGAACATCTTTTCTCTCGGTACCCTGTCATATGCTTTCTCTAGATCTACGACACATAAACACGGCTGCCTATTCCTCTCGTAGCATTTTTCAATTACCGGGCACATACTGAAAATCTGATCCTGACAGCCTCTCTGTGGTCTGAAACCACACTGGTTTTCATCCAACTTCCTCTCAACTACTGATCGCACCCGCCCTTCCTGGATGCCAGTGAATACTTGCCTGGTATACTAATCAATGAGATACCTCGATAGTTGTTGCAATCCTTCCTGTTCCCTTGCTTATAGATAGGTGCAATTACTGCTTTTGTCCAATCTGAAGGTACCTTACCGACAATCCATACTAATCTTACTATTCTGTGAAGCCATTTCTTCCCTGCCTTCCCACTATACTTCACCATTTCAGGTGTAATTTCATCTGTTCTGCTGCTTTATGACAATGGAGTTTATTTACCGTCCTTTCCACTTCCTCGAGCGTAATTTCACAAACAACATTTTCCTCCTCCCTATGAGCTTGGTTGTTCGCGACAACTCCAGGAAGATTTCCTTTTACGTTGAGAAGATGTTCATAATATTTCCTCCACCTGTCCAGTGATTCCTTATGAGTTCATCTGAATTACTCAAAACACTGTTCATTTCCTTTTTTCCTTCCTTCCTAAGATTCTTTATTACTGTCCAGAAAGGTTTCCCTGCTGCTTGACCTAGCCTTTCTAGGTTATTACCAAAATCTTCCCACGACTTCTTTTTAGATTCAACAACTATTTGTTTTGCTCTGTTTTTTTTTTTTTTTTTTTTTTTTCATCTACATACAAATCTCTGTTTGCCTCAGCCCTTGTTTGAAGCCATTTCTGATAAGCCTTCTTTTTACGTTTACAGCTGCTCTCACTTCATCATTCCACCAAGATGTTTGCCTTTTCCCATCTTTACACACAGTTGTTCCTAAGCATTCCCTTGCTGTTTGTACTACAGCATCCCTGTATGCCACCCATTCACTTTCTATATTCTGAACCTGCTTACTGTCTACTGTTTGAAACTTCTCACTAATCGTATCCATGTACTTCTGTCTAATTTCCTCATCCTGGAGATTTTCTACCCTTATTCGTTTGCAGACAGATTTCCCTTTCTCTACCCTAGACGTAGAGATAGTTCACTACAGATCAGACAGTGGTCTGTATCATCGAAAAATCCCCCAAAAATGCGTACATTCCTAACAGATTTCCTAAATTCAAAGTCGGTTAAGATATAGTCTATTATGGATCCGATACCCTTAGCCTCCCATGTGTAGCGGTAAATAGCATTGTGCTTGAAGAATGTATTCATAACTGCTAAACCCATACTAGCACAGAAGTCCAGCGAATGCTTCCCATTCCCATTAGCTTCCATATCTTTCCCACATTTACCTATCACCCTTTCATATCCTTCATTTCTGTTTCCAACTCTCGCATTCAGTAGCGGCGATTGGGAATTAAAAGTGGGGGGGGGGGGGGGCAAAAATGTACAGACAACACAAAAAGTACAGTGGGATATAGGGGGGGGGGGGGAGGGAGGATGACGGCGTGGTGTATGCGTGTAAACTGAAAAAAAACACCAAAGTGGGAATTATTTATGCTCTCTGAGCTAATTTCCACAGAGAGGTAAATGTTTTACCAACTTAAGTGTGGCAATAATTCGAGATTCTGATTCAATAATAGACTATACAATAAAAATTTCACCAAAGGAACAATATATACATCTATTACAATTAAACAGAAGTATGGCATGATTATGCAATTAAAATCATTTAGTATTTGACTAGGCCTATACACTAAGAAACTAATAGACAGTAAAGAGACTGCTAGACGGACGAATGTGTGCGGCAAGTTGGTGAATCATACCTCAGTGTCCATGATCTTGGCAAAAAATTATACCCCTGGTACCCTTTCTCACAGCATATGCAAAGTCCCCACTACTTGCTGTGGCACTATGCAAATCAGATAACAGCAACGAGACACATTTTGTGCGTATTTCTGCTAATAACGAAAATAAAGTAAAGAATTAGCTGATAAGAAAACAGGGCTTGTATAAAGTACTTTTATAAAAAAAAAATTACTCCTATATTCCTAGTTTCAGACGGCTAAAATGATGAAGAGATGCTCAATCAAATTGGTGAGAGGAGATCGATTTGGCTAAATTTGACCAGAGGAAGAGATAGAATGATAGGGCACATCTTAAGACATCCAGGTCTTGTACAGTTGGTTTTTGATGGAAGTGTATGTGGTAAGAATGGTAGGGGTAGAATATGACAAGCAGATTAGAGCAGATATTGGATGTAGTAGATATGTAGAAATGAAAAGGTTAGCACAGGATAGGGAGGCATGGAGTACTGTATCAAACCAGTCTGTGGACTGATGGCTCAAACAACAACATTGACTTACAATTTACATATCACATAGTCTCCATTTTGCCTGCCCACTTCTTTTTGGATGAACAAATCATGCCGTGACTAACTTGATGAATTAGATTTCATTGTCCTACAGAAAAACCAAAATTGAAAATTGCAACACTGTAATAAATTGCTGTAGATACATGCATTATTGCTCAGAAGCATAGGAATTAGCAGTAGATATATACGTTGTTGTATACAAGCACAATGAATGCAGGCATTACACTTTTTTATTTGTACCTTTTACTTGCTTTTACTGAGATTTTACTGCCACCAGTACAGTAAACTACATGTATGCAGGGTTTTCTTTAATAATAGCATTAACAATGTACAAAAACGTAAGCGCCATCATCAGAACCCAAGATTTGTATTTTGCAACAAACGGTTATGAGCATAAATCTTTGTAATTGCCAAGCTTGGTTCTGTATCAAATGGTTAAGTGACATATTCCCACTCTTACACTGTTGATGAATAACTAACAATCAAGGAAAAGGTTATTATTTTCAGGAGTTTTGTTGCAGTTGCTGCTTAACACTGTAATCTAAATTGTGTATTCAATATTGAGTCAAAGTATTATATTGTTACGTGTGTGTTTTCTGTAGGCTACATGCGTCTTATTCAGAATGTCAAGCAAAGCCCAAGAAATTATAGACATGATTATAAGACAGCCTGTAGTAAATGAGACTCCTACTAAAAAGGAAACTTCACACTCATTGCAGGTAGGCCCATATCTTCTCAGAATAGAAATGAGAATTGGCAAATTACAGAGCCAGGGAAAGCTAGTATAAGGTATTTAAATTTTACATCATAGAATTATCTTGGTTTCAACATAACACCAGAAATTTCTCTCCTGATCTCATCTGATTCAGGTCCAATCATTTTTTAGTTACAAAGCTACCGATGTTACATTTATGACAGCTGGTGAATCTTAACCCCCACAAACTCAAATAAAATATGATATGTATGAGAAACATGGTGCCTATATTGGAGTCTTCAAATTTCTTATGCTAAGAATAATATATTTTAACTTTAGACATTGAATATTTATTGCTAACTTCATTAAATTTCATGGTTATAGGAGGAAACATCTGTAACATCTTTACATTGTGTTGCATCACTATCTTACAAAGGTACTAGTTCTGCATGTACCGTTATACATGATTTACTTGAGGAAGAAATTGGACACTATGATTCTACGGTATCCCTTTACAAGCAGTGGTGAAAATGGATACGATGTACCAATATGCAAACATTTAGAAACTGGCTCAGTGAATGTTGGGATATCTGCATGTCCTTCAGTACCTGATCAGAATATTTCGAATGAACAGGACCGAGTACTTAGAGATGACTCGTTAGAAAATGTAGGCCACAAACGTCATATGACTTCAACCTCAACCATGAAACAGCAAACCTAGAAATATATGCCGAGTTTATATATTTGTAAATTGCTGAGTATGACATTACTCTGAACACAAGCACTGAACTATTAGCAAGACCTAAGAGGGGATGGAAAGGAAAAATCCAAACTCAAAATAAGGATGGCAGGAAATGAAAATGCCAACTAAATGAGACTTATGTCCAATGAGGGAATATTGAAAGGCCCAAAGAATTCCAAGACTTTCTTTTCCAGGGTAAATGGAATGAAAAAGTTAAGATAAAAGATAGAAAAATATAATTTGGAAAGTTTTGGAACTTGCCGTGATATTAAGCAAACGCCCTGTTCATTGGCAGTAAAGTAAACATTACTGAAATAAAGAGAAAGAGATCGAAGGGAAAAAGTAGATGACATTGAACAAGAGCGTATACTTTGGCAGGAGTTCAGGTGTGTAAACAGTGTTTCACCCAAACTTTTGGAATTTCAGGAGAGGATTGACGGTTACCTAAAGAAGACCAATAAGTTGGAGAAAATACACGATAACGGAGAGGAAGTCCCACATGTAAACAAACTGAGAGATACAACATTTTCTGAGATAGTGAATCATATAAATAATTTTCCAAGGTGTAAATCACAATACTGCAAGTATAATACAAACAAGTGCACAATTTCTTCCGTATCATGTCACTATTCCTGTCATATACAATTTGTACATAGCATTTACTATGAACCTGTATCTTTCTCTACCTCCATAAAAGTGTTTTATTCAAAATTTGATTTGAAAATAAAATCTCTGAAAAAACTCTGTATGTTGTGTGATTCTTTGATTGCAGAGATAAAAGACATGAAAAATCCAGATGATCTCCAACAAAAACTACACACCAAGAAGATGCAGAAAGGGCTCGCAGTGAAAAGAAAAGAGACTTGCACCATGGAAGTGAGGAAGTGGATTTAGCTCTTATTTCCTTCAATATGCAAAGAACTCTAACTTTTCCGTGCATCCCTCGCAATGTTGTATTTTATGAGCATCAATTATGGCTTTGCAACTGTGGAATCTATGATTGTGCCTCAAATAAAGCATTCTATTATTCATAGGTAGAAGGACAGGAAACAGGCTTTTTGTCCGAAACCACATAAATGAAAATATTAAGTAGGAAAATACATTTAATATTGTAGTCAAATTCTTGCGGAGGCCAAAATAGAAACATTAATCTTATCCTAACATTCAGAGACATGTTGAAATCACATCCACCTTTAGAAACAATGAAAACAAGTTTCTTGTTTCTGGTAGTTTTCTGCCAAAGGACGACAATTTCGGAGACATTGAATATGCATTAAATCGGCAGTCAAGATTGTATACTCCTCATGACTATAATGAAGTAATGAAAAACTGCTGCACAAAAAATAAATTAACTGTGGTCATGATGGAAAAAGATGATTTTGTAAGACAGGTAGTCATCTGGAAAAGAATATTAACTAACAGAAACAATATATTGAAGAAAAATCTGTAAGTTGGCTGAAAACCAGAGAAATTTAGCTCAATAGGAATCAACCCTGGGCAGTTACATTGAAAACATCCTTCAACAGCAGTGGACTGTTACTTCAATATGAAAGAGCAAAAATATGTAATTTGTTTCATGATTGAATTTATAAATCCTTTGTAGTATTATATTATTTCATGTTAATAGTTATGTGCTATTAAATGTGTGGTTTTTGGAAAAACTTGGATTACGTGTAAAAATCTTTGTCAAACGCTACATCAGATATGATGGCTAGGAAAACAACAGATAGGGAATCTGCCACCTGGGTGACGGCCCTAAATGCAGATCAGTATTGATTGGATTGGATCCATATAAAATAATGATATCTCTAAGTAGATTTTTTTAAACTGTTAGGCTCCTCAGTCTGGTGAAACTAACTTTGAGTAAATAAATTTATGAACTATCTGAAAGAAAAAACATATGGTAACAGAATTACACCTGTATTTGTAGCTGGCAATATTCATATTTAGAACAACAAACATAACACTTGTTATATATAACGGGGGTTATTGTCTCAGATGGCACTTAGCTGCATTATGCATATCAAAATATGCTTAAGTAATAAGCATCAAAAGTGTAAATACCTTCATCTGGCACCAAACTGATTCGCATCACAGCTCAGGTTGCATAACATCTCTGATTTGGATTGCATCGAGCTCCGTCGTTGCACCTTCTAATCATTTTTTGCTCAGCCGGGTGGCTGCATGAAAACCTAGTTGGTAGTCGGCACCATGTCAAGCTGCGTGCTCCACGATATTGACCCTGCCCTTTCTGACTAGGACTTACATATCGAACTCCAACTGGCACATGTCCCAGCCTGAAGCATCTCAAGGATACTGCAAGACTTTGTTCCTAAACGTCAGGTCCTGCTACATCTCCATTCAACGGACGCCGTTCCACATTTCATCCCAAACGAACCGCCAGATCCATTGAGTGACGTCTAGTACTTTGTACTTAGCCAAAGAAGCACCATCACAGTGGCCACCGCCCCCACCATCTTCCGCTCGTTCCTACACTACTCCCATCACCACGTCCGTCCGTCCGTCCGTCCGTCCATCCATCCATCCGCGGAGTGGATCCTGGTCTCTCAGCCCGAACGATTCTCCAGGAACTTCAAGCTGCAGGTGTCCCAGTCTGTCGCGTCTTTCGGATCAAGAACTCCTCCAGCTCGATGTATATGGTCCACGTCCACCTTCCAACTGCCGAAGATATCCAACGACTTATTGCCAATAGAGCCTACATCTATCACCATCATCATAAAGTTGAGCCCTCTCTCTTCCCACCTCAACCTATTCGCCAACATTTCACCCCACAATATCACTGCTCCTGGCCAGCCCCTCCTTTTCAACCTAGAACACCCATCTGCCTACGCCTTTCACCACCTAGTTTCTTCCCCCAACCGCCTCCAACGCTAGATATCATCCGACTCCTCATCACATCCCTCAACATTATCACAACAATTCTGCAACTCCTCATATTCCATCTCCACCCTGCTACATTTATTTAAACTTCACTCCTAGCGCACAACTCCTATCATTCCCATCTCCCCAGCTAAGAAGACCCACCATTACTTCCCCATGACTTTTCACATCGCTATACCCATCTTCTTCTTCTATCACACCTCCTAATTCTTTTCCCTTCTCCCGGCCCGAGAGAGCATGTTATGCTTTGAGGGGCCCGCCCCATCGTTTGGGCGGGAAATGAAAAAAAAACTGATTGATGCATAACACCTACCGCATAATTTATATTTTGACTATTATTTTGACATTTCATTCATAATAATATACTTGGTTCATTTTTATGCAAATATCATGGATCTAAATATGAAATATTACTGTAAGTGTAATTATAAAGACTGTCAGAAGCAAATATTTGTTGCTAGGGCAAGTAATGTTCCCAAAACTTCTGATGCATTTTTCTCTAAACTCTATGAGTGGCATGTAGCCAGTTGATGCTTAATGCCATCCACTTCATTCTATGATACTCTAAAGCAGGGCCTCTTAGGAAGCATGCACCAGTGCATTGCACTGTGCACGGTGCAAAGTACGATTTTGCTTCGTTGCCCAGACTGCAGACCCCCACTCCTCGATTTGGAACAATAGTGCTGTCTCTCTCTTTCCCCACACCTGTCTCACTCACTCCGCTGTCTCCCCCTTCCTCACTTGCTCCGTAGCGCTCCAAATCCGAGCCGAGTAGCCCAGAGACGAAGCGTTGGTCCGGGCCGAACCGAGTGGGACCAATGCACTGTGCACAGGAACTCTGTGCCTCAGTTTGCACATGCGAGATTTTGTGCGTTTGAGAGGCCCTGCTCTAAAGAGAGAAAATAAACTCTGTGCTGTAGCACTAGAATGAAACACTACTACTATTAGTGCTTTTTCATCAAATACTATACATTACCTGTGATATGCATGACCTTCACTACTTACCATACCACTTCCTCCATGGATTATTATTATCTGAATACTAGCAGTTACCCGTGGCTTCGCTCATGTGGATTTCGTAATTTGATAAAAGTAATCGTTCCTCAGCATTGTACTATGACATTATCTGAAAATACCTGAAGTATAAAACTCACTGAAAAACTGAGTTTCATTTACCACAGAAACTCTTTGTAAACCACGTTTGTGGTATTACTGTACACGTGGGACACAGTCTTCTCTCAAGTCGAAAAAAATAAATACATATTTCTTAAAGGAGATTTCAAAATACCTATTTTCACATCTGTAACATCTTCAGATTTTAAGATATAAGTATCCCCATAAAAAGACTTCAATCCCTTTACTAGTCCTTCGCCCACTCCTAAATCCATCTAAGTAGATTTTCCAAAAACTACACATTTCTTCATTTTTAATGGAGATTCCAAGTACCAATTTTCATGTCCGTAACGTAATATCTTCAGGTTTGAGATATAAGGATCCTCATAAAAAATTCAACCCTTTTTTCATTTCTTTTCACCTCATTTTAAAAATTTAGTCACTTTTTCAATTCTTTTCAGCCTCTTAATTGGATTTTCCAAAAACAAAAAATACGTGTTTCATTGTTTTTAAAGGGGATTCAAAATAACAGTTTTCATGTCCGTACATCTGTAACACCTTCAGTTTTTGAGATATCTGTATCCTCATAAAAATAATTTAACTCCTTTTACACTGCCCCCTCCCCCAAGTTATTTTCCCTCCAAACAAACATGTTTCTTTATTTTTAAGGAGATCCCAAATACCAATGTTCACGTCTTTAACATCTTTTGTTTTTGAGATATAAGTATCCTCATATACAAAGAATTCAACTCATTTTTCTCTTCATTCACCCCCCCCCCCTTAAGTGGATTTTCCAAAGACAATAGAACACGTATGTCTTTACTTTGAAAGAAGACTCCAAACACAAATTTTCTGTAACATCTTCAGTTTTTGAGATATAAGTACAGTAAAACCTCTCTATAACGGACACTTTCGGGACTGAAAAAAATGTCCGTTATGAAGGGGTGTCCGCCTGAGAGAGGTTATAAAACCGGTACCATTAAACATAAGTTGGAACACAATAACCCATGTATAGTATGTGTTAACAATTCTCGCAAATGTACCTTTAATTGTATTGTGTATACAGTATTGTACAATATACTGCACTGTACTCACGTGAGAAAGTTGTAGATGGGCTGCTGCAGCTGCGATGTACTGTATTCAAGAGACAAAAACACTTTAATGGAAACCTCTATTGAGCACACTGTACACAATTACTGCTCACCGTGTTCAAATTAAGAAGAAGATATGAGTTTTTGAAACTTTAAATCAGTATGTAGATGTAGCAACCTCTAGCACAGTACAGTAAAACATTAGCACTTGAAAAAGTCCTTAATGTTCGTTTGTTTTGTCCATTTAGGTTTAGCAATGATATTTTCACTATGTGCAATTAAATCGTGGGTCAAATTTACACTTTTTTCATCATTTTGTTTATAACAGAATTCTTTCGGTCGCTTAACAAAGCCGAGAGCCTCACTGTACGAGGTTATTGGCAGCACATTAATTTCCATATTTTCTTCAAAGTCGTCATTAGCATCACCTTCACTCCCGCTTTTGTCAGAATCTTCATTTTTGTCCTTCTTCCCTTGGATTGACTGAAGAATCGTTTTCGTGCCTCTACTCTCACACTCTGTTGGAATATCTGAATCAATTTTGATATAGGTGTTCACTTGTACACTGTAACTTGCTGCATTAATCAACTGTTGTGTGGTTTCCATGCTGTCAAGAAGGGTATCCGATTCTATTTCGGGATGTCCACCACTAGCGGGAAACCTAGCTTTCAGAAAGCAGTTACGAATTGTTGAGGCTGTAATGTTTTTCCATGCATTGATTATCCATGAAATTGCTTGGAGAACATTCAGTCCCTTTGTCAATGTTTGAAGGGTTACTATATTCCCGTTAACTTCTGATACTATGTGCTTCATCACTAACTATCTGTACATAACCTTGAAGTTCTGGATCACTCCTTGGTCAACCGGCTGAGAAACTGATGTTTCATTTGGTGGGAAAAAGACGATCTTCACATTTTGCAACTTAATTGTATCCAGATGCGATGCTGCATTATCGAGGAATAATAACACTTTTCGCTCCTGGCGTATCATTTTTCTCTCCAATTGTCCTAGCCACTCTGTCATTATTTCTCTGGTCATCCATGCTTTCCTATTTGCTTTCCATTCAATGCCAAACTTCGTAATGTCCATATTCTTAAAACACCTTGGTTTTGCAGCTTTTCCTATCACAAGGGGCTCCTCCCGTTCTCCATTCCTACTTGCACATAACAAGACCGTAAGACGTTCTTTCGCAACTTTTCCACCAGTACAACGATTTCCTTTGAAACACAAAGTTTTGTCAGGTAAAGCACGGAAAAATAATTCAGTTTCATCGGCATTCAAAATATTTTCCAGAGCATGCCCGTCTATGATTGAAGGTATTTTTTCTTGCCACTTTTCAACAATCTCCATATTAACACTAGATAATTCTCTGCAAATCACTCTGAAGTTGATACCATGTCACTTTCTGAAATTTTCTAGCGAGCCATTCGAAGCTTTGAAATCTCCAATACCTAATTCTGTCGCGAATTCTAATGCTTTTGCTTGTATTATTGGTCCTGACACAGGGACATTCTGACTTCTTATTTTAGCAAACCACTCTAGCGTTGCCTTGTCAATGAGAGCTCCACTACCACTTTGAAACAGTTTAATGCGCTGTTCGTTGCCATTTAAATGCCATTCCTTCACTAGTTCCTCTTGCTTTTTCACAATTTCAGCTGCCTGTGCCTTTCCATTCTTAAACACTTCGGACACTTTACGCACACCACACTTCTCATGTTTATAATAGACTATTATGCCTACCTTTTCTTTTAAAGTTAAAAACTTCCTCGGAGCCATGTTTACACCAACTTACTAATGTAAAACTGAACACATCAAAAGCCCACGAGTCAATGACAGTGAAGGTACGAATTCCAGCGCTGTCGAGCATGTCAGATCACACAACTTCTGGAAGTGATAGCATAGCTTAGTGTTGCCTTCCAAGAATGTGTACAGCCTGGATCAAAAGTTACGGTGTCTGCGATTCTTGGAAATACCGCCTGTGCAAAAAGTAAGCAAATACATACTGTACAGGTCACAAATACAGTATTTTTTTAAAAAAGAAAGTGTCCGTTAGGAGAGGTTTAATCAGAATTTCTCGTGACTATGGTGTGTCCGCGTCCGTAATAAAGGGTGTCCGTATAAGAGGGGTAAATTACTCATACACAACATGGCATTTAATTACGGACCTAGAAAATTGTCCGCCAATGAGGGGTGTTCGCTGGTGAGAGGTGTCCATTAAGGCAGATTTTACTGTATCTTCATAAAAAGAATTCAACTTCTTTTTCACCCAATCCCCACCCATTAAGTTGATTTTCCCCCACCCAAAAAATGTGTGCTGCTTTATTTTTAAAGGAGATTCCAAATACCAATTTTCATGTCTGTAATCTTCAGTTTTTGAGATATAATTTTCCCCATAAAAATAATTCATTTCTCTTCACTTCCTTTCACACTCTCCCCTTTAATGAGTTTTCCAAAAACAAAAAAAAGTGATCTTTACATATAAAGAAGCTTCCAAATACCAGTTATCATGACTGTAACATTTTCAGTTTTTGAGATATATGTATCCTTGTAAAAAAATTCAACTCCGTTTTCATCCCCTAACCTCACCAAGTTGATTCCCCCCCCAAAATGCATGTTTCTTTATTTTTAAAGGAGATTCCAAATACCGATTTTCACGTTTGTAATACCTTTAGTTTTCTTACATATAAGTATTCTTGTTCAAATAATTCAACTAATTTTTCAATTCTTTCACCACCCCCCAATTGGATTTTCTGAAAACAAAAAATATGCATTTCTTTATTTTTAATAAAAGAGATTCAGAATACCAATTTTTACGTCTGTAACATGTTAAATTCTTGAGATATACTGTAGATATGCTTATTTAAAAAATTCACCCCCTTATTCAGTTCCCCATAAGTGGATTTTCCAAAAGCAAATTATCTATGTTTCTTTACTTTTACAGGAAATTCCAAATGCCAATTTTCAAGTCTGTAATATATTACATGTCTGAGATAATATGCAGATAAAATCTTTTTAAAAATTCACCCCGTTTGTTACTCCTGTTCACCCGTTATTCATTGGATTTTCCAAAAACACAAAAATATGTTTTTCTTTATTTTCAAAGGAGATTGCAAATACCAATGTTCATGTCTGTAACATCTTCAGTTTTTGAGATATAAGTATCCTCATAAAAGGTATTCAAACCCTTTTCCCCCTTTTTTCACCCCCCTTAATGGGATTTTCCAAAAACAAAAAAATACATGTTTCTTTATTTTCAAAGGAGATTCCAAATACCAATTTTCATGTCTGAAACCTTTTAAGTTTTTGAGATACAGAAATCGCTATTTAAAATATTCATCCCCCTTCCCCTCCCTTTAGCAATGGAGTATCCAAAAATCCTCCCTTAGTGAGCACCTACACCCTAATATAAATGTATCTCCAAAATTTCATTTAATTATGTCCAGTAGTTTTGGCTCGGCGATGATAATAAGTCAGTCAGTCAGTCAGGACATGTTATTTTATATATATAGATTATAATTCTCTCAGTGAATGATAATTTTGGGATGATAAGGGAAAGGAAGTACTTGTAGGTTTCTTGAAATTCAATTATATCACTAAGTGCACATCCTTTTTATGCTTACTTGTCTTTATTTGCAGTGAAAATAATAGTCCTTCTTTTTCACCAGATATTTTTTGTTCCTTTCAAACATTCACTGAAGCTTTTTACATAATGATATGGTATTTCCACTCAACACTCGGCAATATTCACATTTAGAATAACAAACATAACACTTGTTATATACAGTGGAGGTATTGTCTCTTGAGATATTACAGAAAAACCAAAAGAGAAACTGGGGACAGTATAATTCCTAACAGTATGCTTGCCATTCATCAATATGAAGGAATACATTTTGCTTTCCTGATCCATTTTTAAAAGGTATCTTCTACAAACACAGCAGCCTTCATTTCCGATTATGAAAGCAAGCACAAGCACCATTGGGTTCATCGCGTGGGATCAGAGCATAGAGATAATTTTCTCAGTGACAACAAATATTATTTTATATTCTTTAGACAGTATCATGAATACAGAAAGATACCAAAGTTTCATTGGTAATGATTAAAGAAATAATCTATAACAAATTTTAACACAAAGCAGTAAGCTATTAGAATAAATACAGTTTCACCCTTTTGATATCAACATTTGAGATCTAATTCTACCCACATACTTTACTTCAGTGTTAACAGTTTTATTGTTGTCTGAATCTCTGACACTTCACACAGGTGATGATAAATGATGATTATTACTATTATTGGAATTAGCTAGCCCTGTGATATATCTACCTCATACCAGAAGGACCCTGGTTCAATTGCGAGCTTGTCTAGGAATCTTAATCCCAGACCAAGAGCTAGAATGGGGTTCATTTTAGCCTCATGAGACAAACTGAGCAGCTGGAAGGCTGCAGACCTAGTCAGGAACACCAAGCAGTACAACTGAAAATGTTGTCACTATGCTATTAGAATAAATATAGTTTCACTCTTTCGATATCAACATTTTAGATGGTCTAATTTCACTCAAATATATTATTTTGCAGACTAAGACTCTTAATAAATTTTACATGCCACAGGTTATTTATTATTAACAGAATTAAAATTATGAGGGAAACGAGAGCTCAAACCTTCACTATGCTATACTCTGAACAAATTTAGCTTTTGTTATTGTACCTAAGATTTGAATCCACTTTTCTTGGTTATAAAATGAATCTCTAATCTGTGAATCACAGACAGGGCTTGTATAACAATATGAGTGGAGTAATAAGTACTAATAACATCGTGCCCTCAAAAATTATTTACTAAGTAATATTTGTGGTTGCTTACATCTCTAGTTGTTCTAGAGTCCTCTAAATGTTTTTAAGAGATATACTTCCACCTAAGACTACAAAATTCTCCCAGACTTTCAATATACACAGTTTTAGACATTAGGAAGTCTATGTCAACCTATTTTGTTTAAGAATCATCACTGTCATCTGTTAATTTAATGTATTCTTCTTTAGTACTCTTCACTGATGGCAAATAATTAAGATGGAATATGACTTCCCTGGCAATAACTTGGCTCATTATTTATTTTACATTTACCATGTAGACTGCAAAAATGTGATCTTTAGATGGAGTTACTATTCCAGGATATTTGGCGGTAACATTAACAATTAATGATAGCTTCAATTTTACATTCATTGGGTGAGTTGGCCGTGCGGTTAGGGGCATACAGCTGTGAGGTTGCATCCGGCAGATAGTGGGTTCGATCCCCACTGTTGGCAGCCCTGAAGATGGTTTTCCTTGGTTTCCCATTTTTACACCAGGAAAATGCTGGGGCTGTACCTTAATTAAGGCCATGGCCACTTCCTTCCCATTACTAGGCCTTTCTTATTCCACCGTTGCAATAAGACCTATCTGTGTCGGTGTGACATAAAGCAAATAGCAAAAAAAAAAGGTTTCTCCAGGGGATATTACCAGTGATTTAACCAGAAACATACTGAAATAGTTTGGACTTATCAAGCAGATGAATGAAGAAATAATGCCAAAACAGGCACTGGAAAGACATAAAACAGGGAAGAGAAGGTGAGGAAGATTTGGTGAAGACTGGTATAAGACAATGAAATTTGGACTGGAACACAGTGTTGGATGAGGAATGGTGGAGAGACAGAACAAAATGGAGAGGAACCATATATTATTTCCCCCACCTGGTATCAGCTGGAAAAAGGTAAATGGTGATTACGATTAACCAGAAAGCTAGTTACCAAATGATTAGTCTTCTCTGAAACATTTAACTCTAGGCCTTCCTGGTTTCCACATTATGTCTGTAAAAATGGTTATTATTATTATCTCTGAGAGAAGATTCATAATCTACAACTTTACAACTTTCTGAAAATGAAAATCTACAGCCTGTTTCCAGTCTTTCAACTGCATCAAGAATGGAATGAATGAAGTCCCATCTAGCAGCAAGGATAGGAATAGTGCTGGCTGCCGAAGTCTATTGCACTCCTCTGAGGCAATTATAAATGACTGACAGATGAAATGAAACGTATTGGAGAGTGTTGCTGGATTGAAAGATGACAGAAAAAACTGGAGTACCTGGGGAAAAACCTGTCCCACCTCTACTTTGCCCAGTGCAAATCTCACATGTAGTGACCGGGATTTGAACTATGGAACCGAGCTGTGAGAGGCCAATGTGCTGCCACCTGAGCCACAGAGGATCATTTTGTAGCTATTCTATTGAATGTTAAATTTTTTCCTTTCCCTGTAGAGTTCAGAAATTATGGTGATACTTGTATTGTTGGTGTTGACAACAATAAAATTATTTCTCTTATTGATTTTTTTTTTTTTTTTTTTTTGCTAGGGGCTTTACGTCGCACCGACACAGATAGGTCTTATGGCGACGACTCTTATTGATTAACTTATTACCTTTTATAACTTATGAATGGCACAGAACTGCACAGAAATTTTTAGACTTTTTGTCTTCTGAACAAGTGTTGATTTAGGCCTTAGAATGTTCCTTATATCTCCATGTTAAATATATAGGATGCATGGGCTCCCGTAAGGTGGGGGGGGGGGGGGCGTGGAATTCTAAAAAGGTTGATGTTCAATTGTTTTATATCATACCAGATTATTTCATAAACTGAACTTACTGACAGTCATCAGCATCTGTTATAACCGGAAATTTCTGTAAACAGTTTAATGTTGCTGATGTTATATTGGTTTATATATTCAAGAAAATTGTTAATGTGACCGCCCCCCCCTCCCCCCTGGAAAAGATCCTGCGGGCGCCCATGACAGGATGTATTATGCTGCCGAGATAGATTGTCCTGAATAATGTGGACTAGGATATCCATAAACCCTAAAATAATATAGAAATTTTATGTAAGCATCAGTGAGTCTCTCTGAAAAGAAGTATATGTTTGTAGATCTGCATGTGCTTGCGACCGATTTTACTTGATAACACAAATTAATAATGTTCAGGTGTCTGACTCGTTGGCTGAATGGTCAGCATAATGGCCTTCGGTTCAGAGGGTCCCAGGTTTGATTCCCGGCAGGGTCAGGGATTTTAACCTTCATTGGTTAATTCCAGTGGCCCAGGGGCTGGGTGTTTGTGCTGTCCACAACATCCCTGTAACTCACACATCACACATAACACTATCCTCCACCACAATAACACGCAGTTACCTACACATGGCAGATGCCGCCCACCCCCATCGGAGGGCCTGCCTCACAAGGGCTGCACTCGGCTAGAAATAGCCACACAAAATTATTATTATATGTTCAGGTTATGAATCACCAACAACAACAATAACATCACCACCCTAAAACCACAGAGCTTAAAGTGTGACTGTCCTTAGAACTTGAACCCAGGGTCCTTACTTCCCAAACAGGTGCATACTGAATCTGTTTTGGAACATGATCGAGATATGAGAAATTTACATAACCAATTCTTTCAAGTTCAGTAACAGTCTTCAAAATAACCTGCTACATACGCAACGACTGAAAAGTTGTGCTTGTACTTGACAGTAGGCCTACTCCACTATCTCCTGCAAGCCTAAGCAGATTCAGTGATTGGAAAATCCCAGCAGAATTCACTAATACACTTGCCTAGCTGGCAGCAAAGGACTAAGCTGGAATCTTTACAATGGTCACATATTCATAGTCTATGCATAATAACAAACCTGTGAACTACACAGCCCTTGATGGGGCTTGGGTTTGCCAAGACAGATGATGGAGTGTCAAATTACCAGTATGATGACTCCTCAACCATTTCAGGCAGCTGCTCAGTTGACATCACAAAACTGATGGAAAAACCTGTTCCTATATTCAGACTGATTAAAATCCATAGTTTAGCTGGAAATCAAATCTGGGGTTTCTGTACAAGAGGGAGAGGTCTTCTACACCACAGAAATAATAATGATGATGATGATGATGATGATGATGATGATGATGATGATGATGATGATGATGATGATGATGATATAGCAGGTAGGGACCCTCTGCCCAGGGAGTGGCACTCCTGCCTCTGTGAGTTCCAGTGTACACTGACCCGGCATGTATCATCTAGTAAGAGTCCCAGCTCAGGGTTACGAGTGAAGACCTCAATGACAGTGAAGGCGGAAATGAAGATCATTGGTACAGTGGAACTGGTGGAAGATAGTAATAATAATATTAGCACTTTGGGATAGTAATAAAAAGCCTGTTTAAAATCCAGGTGCGTCTGAGTATCCACCGGCTTCTTAGTCCGCGTCTGACACCTTGTGAGTGCGGCGACATTACCAAGCTCCAGGAACTAAAAATCCCTGGTTCTAAGCACCCAGCACTGTTTGGATCTCCTATTACAAGCCAAGCCTGATTCATGAGCATAGTAACAACATTACCTCAGGTGGTACCCAATCCACCCGTCGCATTGAGACGGCAACCAGGCTTTCGGATTCTGGGGAGCCTGGATAACCATGGAAACATGGGAGGGAGTTGGAGCTCTCTGGTTTACTGTCCCACAAAGCCCCCACATACATTGGTCTTTTTAATATCAAAACTTTGATTCAACCAGGAAAATTACTAAATTTAGTCACAGAACTTGATCGGTAAGAAATTCTTATCCTTGCCCTGCAGGAAACTCGATTTACTGATGATGCCACCTTGGACTATGGAAATTAACATATATTCAAAAGTAAACCAGACTAAGAGATTCTAAATAGGACCCTCTTATTTGGTATGAGCTTCGTAGTACAAAAAAAACTTGATCCAAGAAGTTAACTCTATCTACAATCACCTAATGACCACGAGGATTCAGTATACCAATAAAAAATATACATTAATAATTGCACACACCCCTACAAATGTAGACAACAAGAAGAACCCCCCAAACATGGACAAATTTTTAACAAACTTGAAAAGGTATTATCAAAAATTCCAAAGGATGACATCAGAATTCTCTTAGGCGATATCAATGCACAAATCGGCTGAGAAAAGGAACATAGGAAAACCATGGGACTCTACCCGGCGCACAAATTTACCAACAAAAACGGTTCAAGATTCAGTGAACTATGTCAACAGTGCAACCTTAAATTCATGTCCACATCCGTCAGGAAGTATCCCAAGAAACAAAAAATCTGGAGGTCCCCCATTGAATCCATTGGCAAATTTCAGATTGATCATGTAGCTATCTCATATCTGCTACAGAAAGAGGTACAGGATGTACAAGTGAGAAGAGGAGCAAACATAGACTCTGATCACTATCTGATGAGAGATAAAGTAAAATTTACTCCAAGAAAATACCACCCAAGAAAATCCAAAAACAGAAATTTGACATAAAAAGGATTCCTGTTACCAATCTAAAAGAAGCATGGGAAAAACCAACCAGCGAAAACATGGGAAGAATTCCACACCAAAATTATACAGAAGGCATGAGAAATGGTACCCTTAAAAGGAATACAAGACACCCCTGGTGGAACTCAACAAGCGACTAAGCCCTAGAGATAAGAAAATCTGCATTTGAGAAATACAACAGTAGAAAATCCCAGAAAACTCAACAAGAATTTTATGAGACCAGTATCAAAAAAGTAACAGGCAAGAAAAAGGGAAGCACCTGAAAGAACAACTGGACTCAACTGAAGAAAACTTTAGAAACCACAACACAAGAGATTTCTACAGAATGTTCACAGAAAAAATCCGAGGACACATTCCACAGAACTTATGCTTCAGGAAACAAGACGGAAAACTGGCGTATACTAATAAAGAAAACTGCCAAGAACTTGCATGATACTTCTCAGAACTTCTTAACTTCCCTGAACACACTGAAAGATTTCTTGAAGAAACATCCAGTTTCACCAGAATCACCTCCACCAAACCAGGAAGAAATTCAGAGCAACATTAAATGACTAAAGGACAACAGAACCTCAGGAAGAGATGGGATTGTTGCAGAATTCCTTATGAATCTTGGTCCAAATTCACTCAAAGAACTTACAGAAATCTTACAGAAAACCTGGAAAAATGAAATACTCCACAAAGATTGGATCTGTTGAAAAGAATACAAGAACAACTCAAGCATAGGACTGGTGAATGTGAATCTGGGTTCCACCCTCTCAGATCGTGCAATGAACAGATCTTCAGCCTCAAAACCGCTCTAAAATTCAGGTTCCTCAGAAAGCTCCCAATCATCTGTACCTTTGTAGATTTCAAGAAGGCTTCTGATTCAATTGATCTTCAATCTCTGTTCAGCATCCTGAAAGAACAGGGACTAGACTCTAAAACACTAAACTTGACTAAACTGACCCTCACTGACATGAAGTCAAGAGTGAAATTCACGGGAGAAATCTCAGACGAATTCCTGATAAAAACTGGTGTCCGGCAAAGAGATGGATTGTCACCCCTTCTCTTCAACGTTGTCCTAGATAAGGTGATGAGGGAATGGGAAAAAGAACTGAAAGCGCAAAATAGCTGGAACCCAGTAAACACTGGGACACAAAAAAGCAAGCTTGAAATTCCAATTTTAGCCTTCACAGATGACCTGGCCCTTTTGTCTAGCAATGAAGTCGCAGCGATAAAGCAAGTTGAAATTCTCCAAGAATGTGCCAACAAGGTTGGACTTCATATCTCCTTCCAGAAAACCGAATTTTTCTGATCAAAACTAGACATCCATAATCTCAATACAAAATACAGACAAATCAACAGAGTCCCTCACTTCAAATACCTGGGCGAAATCCTCGAACCAGCCGGACAAGAAAAAATAGCCCAAAACAACCGTGTCCAAAAACTCAGAAGAGGAGAACAAGAGAAATCTACAACAACAAAAATATATGTCTCTCCATGTTAAGTTTAAACATTACAGTACTGTAATCAAACCTGAGGCCATCATCACCGTAAGACCTATCTGTGCCGGTGCAACATAAAGCAACTAGCATAAAAAAATTAAAAAAAACTGAGAGTTTATATGCAGGGGAACTCTAACATTTCATAAAAAGGGTGAGCTCAAAAATATCCTAAAAGAAGAGCGAAAAATCAGGAGGAAAATTTTAAGACCAAGACACACGGTAGAAGGGTAATGCCTCCAATCCTAAAAATCCACAGAAAAGTTGTCTAATATTCTGGCAGACCTCAGGAAAAGAAGGCTAAAATTTTATGGACATGTAAAGAGGCTTCCAGAAACCAGACTAACCCACCAAATTCTTGAAAGAGTTAATAAACTGAAGAATTTCCTTTGGACACAACAAACAAAAGTGGATATGAAGAATGCACAAATTCAACCTGAGGAAATTTTGAATCAAAATACAGTATACAGGGTGAAGCGAAATTCGTGCACTCGGGCGTCGCAGCACGACTCCTCACATGCCAGCAATAAAAGAATTTCTCTCACAAAAGTTCGTCCTGAGAGTATATCCGGGAGAAAAAGGTCGTTGAAGAGTGACAATCTGGCAACACTGTAACCACATGTAGGGTAACTACCTCTGTCAGCACATGTTAGTCGTGCTGTACACTTGGAGCAGTGGATAGAGTTTTGGTTAGCATGCAGGAGGTCGAGGGGTCGATCCTGGGTTGAAGCGTATGTTTTTAAATTTCGTAAATATAGTCCAGGTGGTATGGTATCTGGCATCGTAACCATCAACAGCGATTGCAGCGGGTCCTCTAGAAACCATTTGCACTTACATACAACGATCCTAGGAATGGTCGAACATAAGTTTTCATTGCTCAGCTTTGAAAGACGCCCTTTCCACGTCGTGGGCATGAATTTATTCGCACCACTTCATCTACTAGATGCGTTACAATGTGTTCAGCGTTACTAAATTTTGTAAATGTAGGATACATGAGACCTAAGAAACGGTGTCTTACTGTATTACAGTATGTTTTGTCCGATGGAAATTAGCAAATAGAAAAAGTGCCTCAACGCAGGATTGAACCCTCGACATCCTGCATGCTAACCCAAAACTCTATCCACTGCACCAACTGTACAGAACGACTAATACGTGCTGCCAGAGGTAGTTACCCTACATGTGGTTACAGTGTTGCCAGATTGCCACTCTTCAACATTCTTTTTCTGCCGGATATACTTGCAGGATGATCTTATGTGTGAGACTTTTTTTTTTATTGCTGGCATGTGAGGAGTCGCGCTGCGATGCCCGAGTGCGCGAATTTCGCTTCATCCTGTATATTGAAAGAAAACTTAGTGAACAGATGAATGCATCCTGGATCCTCCGCAAATGAAATCATAAATAAAGCTTTGTGTGTTCTGAAAGGGACCATTCACACATAATAATAATAATAATAATAATAATAATAATAATAATAATAATAATAATAATAATAATAATGGAGCATTATTTGAATGAATGTTTTGTTCAGTGCAAATTAAAAATTATCTATATTTGAACCTGGGATGCAGTGGTGAAATGCAAATGATGTCTAGTTTTGGAAGAAAGTGGATAAATCACTTTCAGAAATTGTAAGAAGAATACTATGATCTTTATTATCTTCATAGACTTTAATTTATAAATGAAATGTCGTATGGCTTTTAGTGCCGGGATATCCCAGGACGGGTTTGGCTCGCAAGGTGCAGGTCTTTCTATTTGACTCCCATAGGCGACCTGCGCGTCATGATGAGGATGAAATGATGATGAAGACAACACATACACCCAGCCCCCATGCCACTGGAATTAACCAATTAAGGTTAAAATCCCCGATCCGGCCGAGAATCAAACCCGGGACCCTCTGAACTGAAGGCCAGTGTGCTGACCGTTCAGCCAAAAAGTCGGACACTTTAATTTATGATGATGATACTGGAGGGCAAACTGTTTTTTTCATTAGCCATAATTTCCTGAAGTAACAGAAGGTATCAAGGAGGTAGAAGTCAGTAATTAGAGCTTAAACTGAGCACAGAAGAAAAGTTTTACATGGTGGTAAATTTTATCATACTCAGAAGAAAAACTGTGTTGTGAGACTGCAAGAGGCTGGTTGATAATTTTGAAACTTAAAGAGAACGTCAGATGTGGTGTATCAACTGTGCACTGATGGTGATAGTAAAATTCATCAGAAGATTCTGTTACCCTTTGCCTCAGCTCTGGATAGCAGACATGCTCAACTGGAAGGAAAGACTGCTAAGCTATAAACGGAGCCATCACAGGAGTTTCAATATTAATAATTTATGACTTTTACAGATAGAGATGCCTCTGGCTAGACTTCAATTAATGCAACGACACCATATTGCATACCTACAGTGATGTCAATGGAGGAGTGAAGGAATTATTGTGTGCAGTGGCAAGAGAATACTTCAGTATCTGCAAGTAACAAAATTTCCATTCACTCTTAATGATTGTAGAGGGATCTTGGCCAGTAACAGGTACATGTAGAAGATTTGCTACTTGTTCTGCTGCTACTCTTGAAATACAAGGATGATATTGAACCACACTCTGATGCCAACCATTAAATTTA